>NC_091284.1:390799414-391102445 GCF_032444005.1 Ranitomeya imitator | reverse complement strand
ATCCTAGCTATCAGAAGCTCGCTCCTGTATTCCCATGTCAAGAGACTACAAGTAAAAGACTATATGAGGAGCTTAAAGAGGTTCTCCAGCCAAGTGAAAAGAAGTTATTTTAAGCACAGATTTCGGCACATTTATAAAAGTTAAATACTGAAGAAAGATGGTCCTTTATGGCCTCGGTTTATTTATCAGATGCAGCACTTTTGAATTTTTCCTTTTGATAGATGTATAAGGCAGGAAGTATGTGGCTAATAAAAGAACTTGTGATTGCTCAATGTATTAGAATCAGGTTGACAGAAATCTATGCACATGCTTTGCTTTTGCGGAAAACTCTACAACAGAGTTCCTTATTATATTGCTAGGTTTTACTAGCTAAAACCGAAAGAGTTAGCATTTGTTTTTTACTCCATTCCCTTCAATGACCATTCACCCATATCCTTTACCCACTCATCTTCATAACATTTCAGTTCCTTTAACTACTTCTGGATTGGCCACACTTTTCTCTGCACTGATGTTCTAAAACGTCAGTGCAAAGTAAGCAATTTGCAGGAGATTGTCCAGACTACCCACAGAGAAGGCAGACAAGATTTATTAGCATGTTTGCCTTCCTGATCACCATGTACACAAGTGTGAACAGGAACTGATGGGGTTTCCTCCACCCAGAAATCACATGTAGGGAGAGACCATTGTAGCTGCTGGCTCCTAGGAGACTCAGTCAAAGCTCCTTTGCTGCCAGGAGGCTGAATTGTCCCTGAAACTGGAGCTATTATATTCACCCCTCTCGCAGTGTAAATCATCAATAAAAATAATGTCTTAATATGTTCATATGTCCCACCAAAGGTGTTTTAAGACTTAATTAAAAGCACATTATGTTCAATAAAAAATGAATAAAAAAGCAAGAAAAAAAAATAAGATCACCTGTCCGAATTGCTGTTTTAGCGCCTGTCGAAAAGTATAAAAAGTATAACCAAGGTATAAAAATAATTTCTAAGGGACAGCAACAATGAAATAGAAAACATGTAAAAAATAGAAGCCTCATTTATCACAAAAAAAAGAGTCAAAAATGATTTGAATGAGAATTAATACGTTAAACGCACATGTACAAAAAATGTAATTGGTGAGGAACAGGGAAAAATGACTAAGTCCTGAGCTGGACAGAAGCAGGTTCCTTAAGGTAGACGCTTTGCTGCATCTGTACTTACAAGAGAAGCAAGCAGCACTCTTCCCTCAAGCACTGCAGTTTCAGTCCATGCACAGGCACTGCTCCTGCCTACCCTCTGTGCTCATTGTCAGTAAGCTCTATGTCTGAGCTCTTACTAGGCCAAGGCAGACCAAACTGTGGGAGGGGGCTGCACCAGGGTGATGAGTGGTGCTTCAGGAGATGTCCATGTTAAGCAACGTGTGGAGGGAAGGAGATTGGTTTACCGGTGGGAGCAGAGGCTTGTGTGTTGTGGTTAATCTGTTCAAACCCCAAGTGAACACTCAAAAAATTGCCGGAAAGTGTGCATCTCGGAAGGCAGAAGCACACAGCTACTGCCTGAGTGGTACACAGCATGGAGTATAGATTCAGCACAGTCATAGGCCCCGACTCATCAAAGTGTTTATACCAGAAAACTGACATAAAACTCTTCAAAAAGTCAAAACAATTTGAAACCTATGACTTTTTTTCAGCTCTACCAAAATAGGTGGCCCCAAGATGCGGCGCGGCTATGCCCACCCATCAAATTCATGTAAAGTGGCAGCGCTTCTTATGCCAGAAATGTTACTCCAGCCTCTGACCAGTGTAACATTGCTGGCGAGGCGCATGCGACTGTGAAGATGTGACGAATTCATTATGAATTCAGTGCCTCTTATTTCTACACACCCCCCATTAAGACTTCACTGCACTTCTTGGTGGTCTTTTGAACAATGGGTGGCAGTCTCAAAGTCTTGCCACCCCCACAAATCTGCAGATAACTAACGGGTTTAAAAAATATCAGCTCATTACCGTGCAGTAATAAGTGGGAGGAAAAGCTCCAGTAAAAATTTACTTTGGGGCCTTTAATAATCTAGTTCTGCCACTTTGTCCATCCATACAGATACATATCCCATGGATGTCCTACTTGCAAAGAAACAATGATGGACTCACTGTGGTAAACATAACATGCGATATCACGAAAAACATTGACAACTTGCGTCACAAAGTCTACAATGAAATGAAAGTGTACGTGCCTGGAAGTAGTCACCTCTTCACTCAATGTCATGGTTAGCTGTTGGTTAATTCATTTGCTATGAATGCGTGCTTACCTGGTGACCATCACTTTTTCTTTCTTTTTGCTTTAATAAAGATATGCTTATAATATTTATTCTATCATGTTATATCTTGAAGAAAATACATGTATAATATTTTAAATGGCACACAGGTTGCGAAAAGGATCTGCCCCCACAAATAAAAATGCAAACAGTATATATTAAAAAACTTGACTTGGTGAAGCAGGTGGACTTACTTTTAAAATCTACCTCAAAATGTATTTTTGAATATTTTCCTGCCTGGTATTAAGATAAGCATTTTATGACTCTTGCAAAACCTGGACTGCTAAACTATTCTTCCACAATATTTTGTAATTTTTACGCCTGTGTGCACACATTGACCTGTCACAATGGCTTGTCTTGTGAAAGAGCATTTTTTTTGCCGAGGGTGATGGGTGGGATGAAGTGAAATATATGTTCTCATACGAAACTATCTAGTCACATTTCTGCCAGTACCCGCACGCCTAAATCACTAAAATGAGATTTTGTTATGTGCCAGTGATACAGACTTACAGGAGATGGAAGGCATCACATACATAAGCACGTAAATACAGGATTACAATTGTCTGACAGTCGGTGAAATGCCCTTTTTAAGTAAAAATATTTCTCAACAGCTTAGAAAACATCTGGAAATTGTCTGTTAGGACTGGCGGAACGCACCAAGAGAGATGTAATGGATGCGTTCGCAGTCCGGGGTCCACCGTGCAGGTGAAACCTGCTGCTAGGACATGACAGACGATATGGCGGTACTCATAAGTATACATGCGTGGGTTAAACCTCACCCAGCGTGAAGAAAGCGATCCTGTTGCGTCACAGGATCGCGGTACCGCACATAGAGCGCGAGCAAGTGGTCAGCGAACTAGACCCCAACAGGGATAGTAGTCCGATTAGACCCTTGCTGGCACTACACCACAACTGGGTGTGAAAAGTATATACAATAGAGGCACCGAAGTGCAAACTGTGCCGTGCTGGCAGGCACCACTAAGTACCCAGACATGGGTCAGGAAGCGCACACAGGCGCGTGGCGCCGCACTGGCGGTCACAGCAGAGGACGCTGACACGTGTGTGACACGTTGAGTGTTAAGTCGGGCGCTAGATAGCAGCCATACACCATACGCGAACAATCATACAGTAGGGTAGGGGTATTTAAAGGACGACTTGCACTCACAACAAACACACGTATAAAGTTGTACACTAGCGCATGGCCGTGCGGTCATGCGCAGTTTATATAGCTGCAGGACAGGAAGCGGCCACAGAAACTTTGCCCTTCCAAGACCTGCCAAGAGGACCAATAGAATGCGCTGCAGAGTCTGAGCACATGACCCTCGATCTCCAACGGGAGATCTTGCCCTGGGCATGCTCAGTGTGCGCAGACAAGGACTTAGTCCCAGAGAAGTCCACTCGCTGCTGACCAGTATTGGCTTTAAAGGCAGAAGCTGGAGAAGCAGCAGTAACTCTTCTCACAGAGTCAGACTGAGCGAGACGCTGGGATCGACGTTCCTGCTGAGCAGGCTCCACTGCGGCTGGAGGAGAATGGGAGACCGCAGCGGAGACGGATCGAGATTCCCCCTGTGCAGCAGAGGAAACTCGACTCCTAACATTACCCCCCCCTCCTAGGGCCCCGCCCTCCTTGGGCCTCGCTACGTTCGAAGGCAGCAATGAGCTGTGGGGCCCGAATGTTTTCAGCAGGCTCCCATGACCTGTTCTCTGGACCATAACCCTTCCAGTCCACCAGATAGAACTTTTTGCCGCGTACCACCTTACACCCCAAAATAGCGTTCACCTCGTAATCGTCCGTAGACGAACCCGATGTCCCGGCAGATGACTCGGAAAACCGGGACATGTATACGGGTTTCAAGAGGGACACATGAAAGGTGTCGGTGATACCCAAGCGTGGAGGAAGAGCCAGGCGGTAGACCACAGGATTAACCTGTTCGAGAACCTTGAAGGGACCCAAGTAGCGAGGAGCAAACTTAGTGGACTCAACTCGCAGCCTGATGTTACGGGCGGAGAGCCACACCAAGTCGCCAGGGACAAAAGTCGGAGCAGGGCGCCGATGAACATCGGCGGAGGACCTCATTCTCTCCTTGGAGGCCCGAATGGCATCCTGCGTGCGATCCCAAATGTCCCGTGCCTCCACAGCCCAGTCTGCCACCCTGGGATCAGCGGAAGACACAGGCATGGGCACTGGAACACGCGGATGCTGGCCGTAATTTAAGAGGAATGGAGTCTGACCGGTGGAGTCGGCTACGGCATTGTTAAGTGCAAACTCTGCCCATGGTAGCAAGGATGCCCAGTCATCCTGTCTGGCAGAAACAAAATGTCGCAGATATGTGACCAAGGTCTGGTTGGCCCTTTCTACCAACCCATTCGTCTCGGGATGATATGCCAAAGAGAGATTTAACTCAATACTGAGTAAACGACATAGCTCCCTCCAGAATCGAGACGCAAACTGGGGACCCCGGTCACTAACAATTTTGTCTGGCATACTGTGTAAGCGAAAGATATGCTTGATAAACAAGACAGCCAACGCCTGTGCAGATGGTAGCCGTGGAAGAGGCACCAAATGCACCATTTTGGAGAAATGGTCGGTGATCACCCAGATAATGGTGCAATTACGAGACTTGGGTAAGCCCACCACAAAGTCCATCCCGACCATCTCCCAGGGCCTGTCAGCCACGGGCAGAGGGTAAAGCAAACCAGCTGGCCGTTGCCGAGGAGTCTTGTTCCTGGCGCAAGAGACACACGCCCGAACGTACTCCGCGACATCACGAGCCATATGCGGCCACCAGTATGTCCTCGCCAGTAACTCAGTTGTCCTTTTAGTACCAAAATGTCCACCCACCCTGGACGAGTGCGCCCAAGAGAGAACCTCCGGCCGCAAACTAGATGGAACAAAAGTCTTGCCCGGGGGCACAGACTCCAGCGAAACCGGGGCCACGGTTCTCAAACTATCGGTGGGGACAATAAGCCGAGGCTCCTCCTCCTCCTCCGCAGATGACACAACGGAGCGAGAGAGAGCATCGGCCCGAATGTTCTTCTCCCCAGAAAGGAAATGGAGGGTGAAATGAAACCGGGAGAAGAACAAGGACCATCTGGCCTGGCGAGAATTCAACCGCTGAGCTGTCTGCAGATACACCAAATTTTTGTGATCTGTGAAGACTTGGAAGGGAAAACGTGCTCCCTCCAAGAGATGTCTCCACTCCGAGAAAGCCAACTTCATGGCTAGCAACTCCCTGTCCCCGATGGAATAATTCCTCTCTGCTGGTGCGAAGGTCTTGGAGAAAAAGAAGCAAGGATGCTTCCGACCTTGAGCATCCTTTTGGAAGAGGACTGCTCCAGCACCAACAGAAGAGGCATCCACCTCCATGATAAATGGCTTATCAACATCGGGGCGATGAAGTATGGGAGCGCTAGCGAAGTGTGACTTTATAGAGATAAAGGCCTTGGAGACCTCCTCAGACCACAATTTAGGATTTGCCCCCTTCTTGGTGAGGGCAACCAAGGGAGCTACCAAAGTTGAGAAATGCGGGATGAACTGGCGATAATAATTGATGAACCCCATAAAGCGCTGCACCGCTTTAAGAGAATGAGGTTCCTGCCAGTCCATCACAGCCTGTAGTTTGGCAGGATCCATAGCCAATCCCTGGGCTGAGATGATGTAGCCTAGGAAAGGTAAGGACTCCTGCTCAAACATGCACTTCTCCAACTTGGCATAGAGGGAGTTTGCCCGTAGGAGGTCGAAGACTTTGCAAACATCTCTCCGGTGGGAGTCAATATCTGGAGAGTAGATGAGAATATCATCCAGATAGACTACGACCGAGGTGGAAAGCATATCCCGGAAGATATCGTTCACAAAGTCTTGGAAAACGGCTGGGGCATTACAGAGCCCAAAGGTCATCACCAGATATTCATAGTGCCCATCCCTGGTGTTAAAAGCCGTCTTCCATTCGTCCCCCTCACGGATGCGAATCAGGTTGTAAGCACCCCGCAGATCTAATTTAGTAAATACCCTTGCTCCCCGAAGCCTATCGAACAGTTCAGATATCAAAGGCAAAGGGTATTTATTCTTAACGGTGATGGCGTTAAGACCCCTGTAGTCTATGCATGGACGCAATTCCCCACTCTTCTTCTGCACGAAGAAGAATCCTGCCCCAGCAGGTGACACTGACTTCCTGATGAACCCTCTTGCCAGATTTTCCTGTATGTACTGTGACATTGCCTCCGTCTCCGGGAGAGATAGCGGATAGACTCGACCCCGGGGAGGCTCAGCACCAGGCAAGAGGTCAATAGGACAGTCATAGGGGCGATGGGGCGGAAGGGTCTCCGCCGCCTTTTTGGAGAATATGTCTGCATATGACCAATACTGCTTGGGGAGAGAGGATAGATCTGCGGATACCTCAGTAGTAGCAACCTGAACGCACTCCCTCTGACACCTACCCCCACAAGATTCACCCCAACCCAGAATTCTGCCTGAGGACCACTCGATATGAGGAGAGTGGTACCATAGCCAAGGTATTCCCAACAGGATCTCATCAATTCCTTCCGGAATGACGAGCAGAGAAATTATCTCCTGATGAGATGGCGACATGGACAGAGTAAAAGGGATGGTCTGGTGTGTTATCTGTGAGGGCAATGTCGACCCATTCACCACTCGCACCGTTACTGGTTGAGCAAGCATAACCAAGGGTATTGCGTGACGTTGGGTGAAGGCAGAAGACATAAAGTTGCCCTCCGCCCCAGAATCCACGCAGAGCTCTACCGAGTGGAAAAATGAGCCAATAGTAATTGTCCCCTTAAAGGACAACTTAGAGGCAAACGTCGCCGTGTCTAGTGTACCTCCACCAACTACCACTAGACGCTGACGTTTCCTCGACCGCTGAGGACATCTGGTGGCTAGATGTCCTGACTGCTGGCAAACATGACAGACCCTGAGTGCACAAGCGGTCCGGGACTTAGATCCTGCTTGTGACACCTCCCTGGCCTCATGTGACTCAGGAACCAGGACTGGAAATTCAAGAGGTTTGGCAAAAGTAGGAGCCAGCCGAAACCTCTGCCTACACTGGGCTCGCTCTAACCTCCGCTCGTTAAAACGGAGGTCAATTCGAGTGGAGACAGTTATTAACTCCTCCAGTGTGGCAGGAATCTCCCTAGTGGCCAGAGCGTCCTTTACGTGGTCAGCCAAGCCCCTCCAAAATATGGGGATAAGAGCTTTATCCGATCAATCCAGCTCAGATGCTAAGGTGCGGAATTGGACGGCAAAATGACTGACCAAGGACTCACCCTGAGTTAATGCCAGCAATTGGAGCGCAGTATCATGGGTGACTTGAGGTCCTAAAAAGACCTGTTTCAGAGCGCTCAGAAACAGCGGAGCACTCTGCACCACATGATCGCCACGCTCCCACAGCAGCGTAGCCCATTCCAACGCCCTGTCCGACAATAGAGACAAAATAAATCCCACCTTAGCCCGCTCTGTGGGAAAACGTGTAGCCAGGAGCTCGAGATGAATAGAGCACTGACTCACAAATCCCCTACAAAACTTGCTATCACCAGAAAATTTTTCTGGCAGCGGGAGGTGAGATAATGTCGGAACAGGGGTGGCAATGGACATAGTAGCTGCAGCCACGCTGGCAGCCTGTACAGCTACTGCAGTAACATCCACAGCTGAGGTCGCGCTCTCGAGAGCCGCCAACCTACCCTCCAGCTGCTGGATATGCCGCAGAGATTGCTGTATGTCTGTCATCACTAGCCAGACCCTGGCGCTAGTGTAATGTTAGGACTGGCGGAACGCACCAAGAGAGATGTAATGGATGCGTTCGCAGTCCGGGGTCCACCGTGCAGGTGAAACCTGCTGCTAGGACATGACAGACGATATGGCGGTACTCATAAGTATACACGCGTGGGTTAAACCTCACCCAGCGTGAAGAAAGCGATCCTGTTGCGTCACAGGATCGCGGTACCGCACATAGAGCGCGAGCAAGTGGTCAGCGAACTAGACCCCAACAGGGATAGTAGTCCGATTAGACCCTTGCTGGCACTACACCACAACTGGGTGTGAAAAGTATATACAATAGAGGCACCGAAGTGCAAACTGTGCCGTGCTGGCAGGCACCACTAAGTACCCAGACATGGGTCAGGAAGCGCACACAGGCGCGTGACGCCGCACTGGCGGTCACAGCAGAGGACGCTGACACGTGTGTGACACGTTGAGTGTTAAGTCGGGCGCTAGATAGCAGCCATACACCATACGCGAACAATCATACAGTAGGGTAGGGGTATTTAAAGGACGACTTGCACTCACAACAAACACACGTATAAAGTTGTACACTAGCGCATGGCCGTGCGGTCATGCGCAGTTTATATAGCTGCAGGACAGGAAGCGGCCACAGAAACTTTGCCCTTCCAAGACCTGCCAAGAGGACCAATAGAATGCGCTGCAGAGTCTGAGCACATGACCCTCGATCTTCAACGGGAGATCTTGCCCTGGGCATGCTCAGTGTGCGCAGACAAGGACTTAGTCCCAGAGAAGTCCACTCGCTGCTGACCAGTATTGGCTTTAAAGGCAGAAGCTGGAGAAGCAGCAGTAACTCTTCTCACAGAGTCAGACTGAGCGAGACGCTGGGATCGACGTCCCTGCTGAGCAGGCTCCACTGCGGCTGGAGGAGAATGGGAGACCGCAGCGGAGACGGATCGAGATTCCCCCTGTGCAGCAGAGGAAACTTGACTCCTAACATTGTCCCTTTTTATAGTTAGGGGCTGAGCAGATCAATCGAGACCTGTGTAATATTGTATCAATGTATGAATTACCAAGTTGTGCATGTTGCCTTCATTATTTTTGAGCATACTTGTATAAATTTAAATACTAAAATAATTAACAACTCATTAGGATAATAATGGGATATAAGTGCAATGTTGCTCTTTTACTGAGTGTAGGCAGCAGGTTCGCTCAGTGGTTAGCAGTTTAGCCTTTCAGCGCTGGGGTCCTGGGTACAAATCCCACCAAGGATAACATCTGCAAACAGTTTGTATGTTCTTCCCGGGTTTGCGTGGGTTTCCTCCTGGTTCTCCGGTTTCCTCCCACACTCCAAAGATATACTGATTGGGAATCTAGATTGTGAGCCCCAATGGGGACAGTGATGATGTCTGCAAAGTGCCGATGAAGTAATGGCGCTATCTAAGAGAGTAAATTCAATAAATGAAATGAGCCTAGCATCCTACACTCTGCTTTTTGAACTCATCATTCACTCAGAAGAAAAACTGTCCAGGCTCGGAAAAATTTATTTTCAGCTCCCTGAAGGCTCACATTACAGATGCCTATTGGAGTCCATAGAGAGGCGAAGGGAGATGGTAGAGAAAAATATGGTGCTGCTAGTTCTAGTTAGTGTTTTATTGTTTCTCCCCAGAGTTAAATTCCTAGCTACATTGCTTAGTATTACGGGATAATGTCCTCCATGCTACTGCTGATTTTAATGTGTCCTACATAGAGACTAGAGAGAAAAGATCTTCTCTTTGTGTGCAGTTTTCACCCACTAACTCAGGGAAAAGTGACTATTAGTGCCTGTAAATAGGATACAAATACTTGACAACCTATTTTGAAGTCTGAGATGGTTTATTCTATGAGTCACCAGAAACAATGTATATGATTTATGATATTTTGACTTCAAACTTAATTATGCACAAATATTGCAACCTCAGAAAAATAAACTTAACTATAATATTATCTTTTTTGTATTACTTAGTTTTCTTCAACTCTCATATTGTCATACTTATTTTATTTCCATCTTGAGCTATAACATGTTTTATTGAGCTCTATTCAAATCAAATACATTAAAAAGTTGGGTGTGTAACACGTAAAGGTTCCAAAATAGTCTCTTAGTGGCATGCCTCTAACAGCTTTACTTGACACCTATAAAGCAATATATTCAAAAGTCCTATATTAATTAAATATGTTGTACCTGGCACTGGTGGACAGTCGGGAGAGGGCCTCTGTGCAAGAACAGTATATGTGCTCTTTGCAGCGCAATTTCACATCATAATGCTTCATTCCACCTGTTTTGGAGATGGAAATGGGCCCCGTTATCTCTTTGGCCTCTGTACGGCCACAGGGGTTGCACCAATGATATGTTCCCCTAGCACCTGGTGTAAATACTACCCTCTCCTCGGTGCACCAGAATAGGTCATGCCTCACACTGACCCAGGAGACTGATGCATGGAATAGGATAACTGTCTAATGACCTGTATTACTAATACATGGTCAATTTTACATATTGAATGAAAATCCACTTTAACTAAGATAAATGTAGACATCGATTTCTCAAGCAAATTGTCATTCTCATGATTATCTCCGAGGACAGTACAGGCAATTATAATTGGACAAACGTCTTTCGAAAGTCGACTTATATGCAAAATGGATAGAAAATGAAAAATAAACACATAACAATGTTCTCCCGCTAAATAATTTTGTGAGCTAGATTTTCTAAGAGCTCAGGTATGCTTTTAAACAATTAACTAGGAGTTTAAAGCTGTAGATGCACTAAATGGGCAAAGCTGAGAAATGTATTGTGACACCTTGCTATGCACAAGAGGAATCAGGCAGAAAGCAGTGGAGTGAATCGATCGGCAATATTGATACATTTCGCTCGCTGTGTAATGACTATGTCCTGTTGTGTTTTTGGATATGTCTCTTTCAAGGATGGTTGACACTAAAAGAAATGTTAAAATCAGACAGGATGCAAGCCATGTTAAAAGCAAGACATAATAATAAAAAAAACTTGTGAAACAGCTTTAAATAATAAGAGTAACAATGTAGGGAAGCCAGGATCTCACTTTTCACTTTTTGGCTGAGGGAAGGGCTCATGCAGAATGTGTAGTACTTCCTTAAGTAAGTTAATCATAAACTGTCATATTATTCCTTATATTCTTTTACCCTATCACAAAATAGTGGACATACAGTATAACAACGGACAAAATAGCTAATTATATGGTAAGTTAGCTACTAGTGATGAGCGAGTGTACTCATTGCTCTGGTTTTCCTCGGGTGGTCTCTGAGTATTTATGACTGCTCGGAGATTTAGTTTTCCTCACAGCAGCTGGATGATTTGCGACTGTTAGACAGTTTGATTACATGTGGGAATTCCTTAGCAACCAGGCAATCCCCACATGTACTCAGGCTGGGTAGTAGCTGTAAATCATTCAGCTGAGGTGATGAAAAATAAATCTACAAACACTAACAAATACTCAGAGGACACACGAGCATGCTCGGGAAAACCTGAGCAACGAGTACACTCACTCATCACTATTAGCTACCAATCTACTTGCAGTGTGTAGCAATAAATAGTTTACATTAACCCCTTCCCGACCTTTGACGCCACGTAGGCTTCATGAAAGTCGGTGCCAATCCGACCCATGACGCCTATGCGGCGTCATAGAAAGATCGCGTCCCTGCAGGCCGGGTGAAAGGGTTAACTCCCATTTCACCCGATCTGCAGGGACAGGGGGAGTGGTAGTTTAGCCCAGGGGGGGTGGCTTCACCCCCTCGTGGCTACGATCGCTCTGATTGGCTGTTGAAAGTGAAACTGCCAATCAGAGCGATTTGCAATATTTCACCCATTATAACGGGTGAAATATTACAATCCAGCCATGGCCGATGCTGCAATATCATCGGCCATGGCTGGAAATACTAGTGTGCCCCCACCCCACCCCTCCGATCGCCCCCCCACCCCCCCGATCTGGCCGGTACACTGCTCCGGCTCCCCTCCGTCCAGTGCTCCGCTCCCCCCGTGCTCGTGTCCGCTCCCCCCGTGCTCCAATCACCCCCCCGTGCTCCAATCACCCCCCCTGCACTCCGATCCACCCCCCCTGTGCTCCGTTCCACCCCCCGTGCTCCATTCCAGCCCCCCCGTGCTCCGTTCCACGCCCCCCGCGCTCCGTTCCACCCCTCCCGCGCTCCGATTCCCCCCCCGTGCTCCGATCCCCCCCCCGTGGTCCCCCCCACCCTATCATACTTACCGATCCAGCCGTGGTCCCGTCCGTCTTCTCCCGGGCGCCGCCATCTTCCAAAATGGCGGGCGCACTGCGGCCGGCAGATTCGTTCCAAAGTGCATTTTGATCACTGAGATATAATCTATCTCAGTGATCAAAATAAAAAAAATAATAAATGACCCCCCCCCTTTGTCACCCCCATAGGTAGGGACAATAAAAAAATAAAGAAATTTTTTTTTTCCACTAATGTTAGAATAGGGTTAGGGTTAGGGGTAGGGTTAGGGTTAGGGGTAGGGTTAGGGGTAGGGTTAGGGGTAGGGCTAGGGTTAGGGGTAGGGTTAGGGGTAGGGTTAGGGGTAGGGTTAGGGCTAGGGTTAGGGTTAGGGTTAGGAATGTGCACACGTATTCTGGTCCTCTGCGGATTTTTCCGCTGCGGATTTGATAAATCCGCAGTGCTAAACCGCTGCGGATTTATGGCGGATTTATCGCGTTTTTTTCTGCGCATTTCACTGCGGTTTTACAATTGCGATTTTCTATTGGAGCAGTTGTAAAACCGCTGCGGAATCCGCACAAAGAAGTGACATGCTGCGGAATGTAAACCGCTGCGTTTCCGTGCAGTTTTTCCGCAGCATGTGTACAGCGATTTTTGTTTCCCATAGGTTTACATTGAACTGTACACTCATGGGAAACTGCTGCGGATCCGCAGCGTTTTCCGCAGCGTGTGCACATACCTTTAGAATTAGGCTATGTGCACACGGTGCGGATTTGGCTGCGGATTCGCAGCAGTGTTCCATCAGGTTTACAGTACCATGTAAACATATGAAAAACCAAATCCGCTGTGCCCATGGTGCGGAAAATACCGCGCGGGAACGCTGCGTTGTATTTTCCGCAGCATGTCAATTCTTTGTGCGGATTCCGCGGCGTTTTACACCTGTTCCTCAATAGGAATCCGCAGGTGAAATCCGCACAAAAAACACTGGAAATCCGCGGAAAATCCGCAGGTAAAACACAGTGCCTTTTACCCGCAGATTTTTCAAAAATGGTGCGGAAATATCTCACACGAATCCGCAACGTGGGCACATAGCCTTAGGGTTAGGGTTAGGGTTGGAATTAGGGTTGTGGTTAGGGTTAGGGGTGTGTTGGGGTTAGTGTTGTGGTTAGGGGTGTGTTGGGGTTAGGGTTGTGATTAGGGTTATGGCTACAGTTGGGATTAGGGTTTGGGGTGTGTTGGGGTTAGGGTTGTGATTAGGATTATGGCTACAGTTGGGATTAGGGTTAGGGGTGTGTTGGGGTTAGTGTTGGAGGTAGAATTGAGGGGTTACCACTGTTTAGGCACATCAGGGGTCTCCAAACGCAACATGGCGCCACCATTGGTTCCAGCCAATCTCGTATTCAAAAAGTCAAATGGTGCTCCCTCACTTCCGAGCCCTGACGTGTGCCCAAACAGTGGTTTACCCCCACATATGGGGTACCAGCATACTCAGGACAAACTGCGCAACAATTACTGGGGTCCAATTTCTCCTGTTACCCTTGTGAATCTAAAAAATGCTTGCTAAAACATAATTTTTGAGGAAAGAAAAATTATTTTTTATTTTCACGGCTCTGCGTTGTAAACGTCTGTGAAGCACTTGGGGGTTCAAAGTGCTCACCACATATCTAGATAAGTTCCTTGGGGGGTCTAGTTTCTAAAATGGGGTCACTTGTGGGGGATTTCTACTGTTTAGGCACACCAGGGGCTCTGCAAACGCAACGTGACACCCGCAGACCATTCCATCAAAGTCTGCATTTCAAAAGTCACTACTTCCCTTCTGAACCCCGACGTGTGCCCAAACAGTGGTTTACCCCCACATATGGGGTATCAGCGTACTCAGGAGAAACTGGACAACAACTTTTGGGGTCCAATTTCTCCTGTAACCCTTGGGAAAATAAAAAATTCTGGGCTAAATAATTATTTTTGAGGAAAGAAAACGTATTTATTATTTTCACGGCTCTGCATTATAAACTTCTATGAAGCACTTGGGGGTTCAAAGTGCTCACCACACATCTAGATAAGTTCCTTTCAGGGTCTAGTTTCCAAAATGGGGTCACTTGTGGGGGGTTTCTACTGTTTAGGCACATCAGGGGCTCTGCAAACGCAACGTGACGCCCGCAGAGCATTCCATCAAAGTCTGCATTTCAAAACGTCACTACTTCAATTCCAAGCCCCGGCATGTGCCCAAACAGTAGTTTACCCCCACATATGGGGTATCACCGTACTCAGGAGAAACTGGACAACAAATATTGGGGTCAAATTTCTCCTGTTACCCTTGGGAAAATTAAAAAAATTCTGGGCTAAATAATTATTTTTGAGGAAAGAAAACGTATTTATTATTTTCACGGCTCTGCATTATAAACTTCTATGAAGCACTTGGGGGTTCAAAGTGCTCACCACACATCTAGATAAGTTCCTTTGGGGGTCTAGTTTCCAAAATGGGGTCACTTGTGGGGGGTTTCTACTGTTAAGCCACATCAGGGGCTCTGCAAACGCAACGTGACGCCCACAGAGCATTCCATCAAAGTCTGCATTTCAAAACGTCACTACTTCACTTCCGAGCCCCGGCATGTGCCCAAACAGTGATTTACCCCCACATATGGGGTATCAGCGTACTCAGGAGAAACTGGACAACAACTTTTGGGGTCAAATTTCTCCTGTTACCCTTGGGAAAATAAAAAATTGCAGGCTAAAAGATCATTTTTGAGAAAATAATTTTTTTTTTTATTTTCATGGCTCTGCGTTATAAACTTCTGTGAAGCACTTGGGGGTTCAAAGTCCTCACCACACATCTAGATTAGTTCCTTTGGGGGTCTAGTTTCTAAAATGGTGTCATTTCTGGGGGATCTCCAATGTTTAGGCACACAGGGGCTCTCCAAACGTGACATGGTGTCCGCTAATGATTGGAGCTAATTTTCCATTTAAAAAGCCAAATGGCGTGCCATCCCTTCCGAGCCCTGCCGTGCGCCCAAACAGTGGTTTACCCCCACATATGGGGTATCAGCGTACTCAGGACAAACTGGACAACAATATTTGGGGTCCAATTTCTCCTATTATCCTTGGCAAAATAGGAAATTCCAGGCTAAAAAATCATTTTTGAGGAAAGAAAAATTATTTTTTATTTTCATGGCTCTGCGTTATAAACTTCTGTGAAGCACCTGGGGGTTTAAAGTGCTCAATATGCATCTAGATAAGTTCCCTGGGGGGTCTAGTTTCCAAAATGGGGTCACTTGTGCGGGAGCTCCAATGTTTAGGCACACAGGGGCTCTCCAAACGCGACATGGTGTCCGCTAACAATTGGAGCTAATTTTCCATTCAAAAAGTCAAATGGCGCGCCTTCTCTTCCGAGCCCTGCCGAGTGCCCAAACAGTGGTTTACCCCCACATATGAGGTATCGACGTACTCGGGAGAAATTGCCCAACAAATTTTATGATCCATTTTATCCTACTGCCCATGTGAAAATGAAAAAATTGAGGCGAAAAGAATTTTTTTGTGAAAAAAAATTACTTTTTCATTTTTACAGATCAATTTGTGAAGCACCTGAGGGTTTAAAGTGCTCACTAGGCATCTAAATTAGTTCCTTGGGGGGTCTAGTTTCCAAAATGGGGTCACTTGTGGGGGAGCGCCAATGTTTAGGCACACAGGAGCTATCCAAACGCGACATGGTGTCCGCTAACGATGGAAATAATTTTTCATTCAAAAAGTCAAATGGCGCTCCTTCCCTTCCGAGCCTTACCATGTGCCCAAACAGTGGTTTACCTCCACATGTGAGGTATTGGTGTACTCAGGAGAAATTGCCCAACACATTTTAGGATCCATTTTATCCTGTTGCCCATGAGAAAATGAAAAAATTGAGGCTAAAAGAATTTTTTTGTGAAAAAAAAGTACTTTTTCATTTTTACGGATCAATTTGTGAAGCACCTGGGGGTTCAAAGTGCTCACTATGCATCTAGATAAGTTCCTTGGGGCGTCTAGTTTCCAAAATGGGGTCACTTGTGGGGGAGCTCCAATTTTTAGGCACACGGGGGCTCTCCAAACGTGACATGGTGTCCGCTAAAGAGTGGAGCCAATTTTTGATTCAAAAAGTCAAATGGCGCTCCTTCCCTTCCAAGCCCTGCCGTGCGCCAAAACAGTGGTTTACCCCCACATATGAGGTATCAGCGTACTCAGGACAAATTGGACAACAACTTTCGTGGTTCAGTTTCTCCTTTTACCATTGGGAAAATAAAAAAATTGTTGCTAAAAGATAATTTTTGTGACTAAAAAGTTAAATGTTCATTTTTTCCTTCCATGTTGCTTCTGCTGCTGTGAAGCACCTGAAGGGTTAATAAACTTCTTGAATGTGGTTTTGAGTACCTTGAGGGGTGCAGTTTTTAGAATGGTGTCACTTTTGGGTATTTTCAGCCAAATAGACCCCTCAAACTGACTTCAAATGTGAGGTGGTCCCTAAAAAAAATGGTTTTGTAAATTTCGTTGTAAAAATGACAAATCGCTGGTCGAATTTTAACCCTTATAACTTCCTAACAAAAAAAAATTTTGTTTCCAAAATTGTGCTGATGTAAAGTAAACATGTGGGAAATGTTATTTATTAACTATTTTGTGTCACATATCTCTCTGGTTTAACAGAATAAAAATTCAAAATGTGAAAATTGCGAAATTTTCAAAATTTTCGCCAAATTTCCGTGTTTATCACAAATAAATGCAGAATTTATTGACCTAAATTTACCACTAACATGAAGCCCAATATGTCACGAAAAAACAATCTCAGAACCGCTAGGATCCGTTGAAGCGTTCCTGAGTTATTACCTCATAAAGGGACACTGGTCAGAATTGCAAAAAACGGCAAGGTCTTTAAGGTCAAAATAGGCTGGGTCTTGAAGGGGTTAAAAAAAGTTTTCCTTTGCTGAGATAATCTTATAACTGTGCCCCCTGTGTACTGTGTAATGTTTGTGTCTGACCATACAGGGACATGGTCCGATCATACCACAGCTCCTGGGCATGGGAGGACGCAAAAGAGAGTATATGGACAAGACATCACGGGATCACAGCTGATTCTTTCTGTGAGGTAAAACATTTCTCTGCTGGTTTCTAAACATATTTTACCTCACAGAAGGAATCAGCTGTGATCCCATGCTGTGCTTTCTGTATACTCTCTTTTACCTTCTCCCCCTTTTGCAAACATTTTAATTGGTGGGGGTCTAGGTCCTGAGAAGTGCGCCATTCAAGCCACAGGAACACACATCTCCCCCCTGAGTTCTCACACAAAGCAGAGTACTGATTCAATTAAAGACTATAGAACCACCAAAGTCTATGCTTTCTAGTGATGACGCTCTCCTCTGGGTGCGCACTCATTCAGGAGCTTTGCTTTTGCCTCACCTCAACTGCACACTTCCCAGGTGACTTTTGAGTGATCAATGCGCAGCCTCATGAATCTGCAGCCAAATAAAGTGCCTGCAACATATAAACAAAGTTTTAGTTTACTCGTTAATGCTGTCATGTGCATGAGATTAAGGTCGATTAAACATGTCGATTTCAGAAGGGACAATCCAACAATGTAATATGAGCTTCCCAAGGTTTCTGGCAGTGGTTCATTGGCTTTTTCCCATAAAAAGCTTACGTATCACAAGCTCAGCCAATTGGGGATGTGTATGCAGAGTAGAATCATAGAGTGTAAGGGACCTCCATTTTCATTGTGTCCAACCCCCTGCTCAATGCAGGATTCACTAAACCATCTAATCCATTTCAGTAGAGTGAGCTATTTGATGTGTTCGGCCTACTTTCAAGCTAATTGATCCTCTTATTTTTTAGAAGAAAGACGGCTTGCCTGAAAGACTTTTGCAAGCGTAGTTTTCAATTGACTTGCTAATGTGAATGGAGGCTATACTTATGAGACATCTCTATGTTGTCTATCACAGGTGTAAAAAGCTTCATTCTGTTACCTGTTGTGGTATCTTGAGCAAAGCTTGGGATTCCTGGAGTGAGTGTCTTTGCACATATAAGCACCCATCATTATAACTATCAGTACTTACTGATAAGTAAATGGGCACAGTAAAAGGTTCTATTTGTGTTTTCATCATATAGAATGTCACTCAACTTTCGTAAACTTTGCAAAGCAAATCTGCCTATGGTAGTCATGAGTTGGTGGCCTTATTTGTAGTTGCAAAGCTTTCCCACATGCAGTTATAACTAAGAAATAATGGAATAAACTATTAGAATAGGACAGTATGGTGGCTCAG
Source organism: Ranitomeya imitator (assembly GCF_032444005.1). NCBI lineage: Eukaryota > Metazoa > Chordata > Amphibia > Anura > Dendrobatidae > Ranitomeya > Ranitomeya imitator. The sequence goes on along the minus strand of NC_091284.1, from coordinate 391,083,911 downwards.
TGTTAGCACTGTTGCATTTCAGAGCAGGGGTCCAGGGTGCAAATCCCACCAAGGACAACATCTGCAAGGACTTTGTATGTTCTCCCCATGTTTGTGTGGGTTTCCTCTGAGTTCTGCGGTTTCCTCCCATACTGCAAATACATACTGATAAGGAATCTAAATTGTGAGACCCAATAGGGACAGTGATTATAATGTTTGAGAAGTGAAATATGAAGCCATTACATAAAGAAATTCTAAGTTTTTTTCTCTAAGAATCAATCAATCAATAAGAGAAATAATGCATAGTAGTTTACGCTCAGTCTATAGAACCTACACTTGAAGCAGTTGCATAATACCAGCTTCTGTACTTGGGCAAAGCTGAGAAATGTATTGAGACAATTTGTTATTGTACAGGAAAATCAGGCAGAAAGTGAAGAGAATCGATTCACAATATTGATGCCTTATCCTGGCCGTGTAATCCCATCTTCAGTAGTGATTTTTGATGTTTGGTGCTGTGTGATACATGTTATTAAAGAAATACAACCTGGCCTATTAAAAAGAAGACATGTTGGGGAATTTGAAAAATAAATTGTTTAGTATTCTTGTAGCATTTTCTATAGTTATATTTACTTACATTTCTACAGTAATTTTAGTAAAAGCTCATTAGGGCTTGGATAAATTAGGTATATCAAGGTCCTCAGTTATTTGGAATTATTCATATAAAATCATAAATGGTAATGTTTTTAAGGCACAAACATGCCTGATAATACACAGCCAAATACAAATGTATCACAGGAGTTCCAAAAAAAAAAAAAACAATCATACAAGACTGAGCATTGTGAGAGAAGTAAAAAATCTCATAGTCTCATACCATCATTGTCTTGGTTAAAGGGATTATTTGTGATTTTTTTTCCCTATGGGCTAACAAATTGCCAGCAGGTAGTTGTTACCTACCTGCCTGTTCTGCCCTGTGACAATCTCTTCCAACTTAAAGCAGCCATAGAGTAATCCTGCCATTGATTCTCCTGTTCCTTGCTCACATGGCGATTCTCCTGCTTCCATTGACCTCACATCAAGAAGAAAGCAGATCTTTCTCTTCCGATTTCTGTCAAAGGGGCGTAACTTCTGATGTCATGATTATGGACAGCCAGTTCTCCGCAGTTAGACAACATAATATCAGCAATGACACCCCATCAAGAGAGTAGAGCGGAAGAGGAGGAAATGCTCTATTGGGCTACTAGCGTCAGACTCGGCCCATCTCAGAGCGACGCTAGCAGTGAATGCACCGCACATCGGGGGCAGCGGATGCATTTTTCCAGCGCATCTGCTGCCCCATTGTGAGGTGCGGGGAGGTGGGGGCGAAGTTCCGGCCGCGCATGCGCGGTCGGAAATCGTGGACCGTCGGCAGCAAAAAACGTTACATGTAACGTTTTTTGCTCCCAGCGGTCCGCCACAACACGGCGCAACCGTCGCACGATGGGTGCGACGTGTGTCAATGCGTCGCAATGTGTCGCTAATGTTAGTCTATGGGGCAATAACGCATCCTGCAAACAACTTGGCAGGATGCGTTTTTTTCCCATAAACGACGCTTTGTGACGTATTGAAAAAAACGCTAGTGTGAAAGTAGCCTTAGCGTAACATCACAGGAAAAATCTCCATCAGAAACTAGCTGCAACTGCTCTGAGCTGGAAGAGATCGTTGCACGTCAGGACAGGCAGGTAGTCCGCAACTACCTGCTGGTAAGTTTTAGCGCCATGAGAAAAAGGAACAAAAGTCCTGTATAACCCCCTTAAATGAAATGTATAGACAATAATAATGTAGAAGGCTGCGCTATTAAGCTATCAAAAACATCAGAATTTTGATTTAAAGAGGACCCACCAACAGGTCAAAAGTGGCCAATTTGTGCTTTTATTTTATTCCTACTGCTTTCCTGAAAATTCCATTTTTTACTTTTAAAATCCACCATTCAGTTCCAGAGATATGAACCTTTTTATTTAGTGCAGTTTTTCTGGCCTTTGTCATGGGGGTTGTTCTCACTGGGTAATAGCGCAGAGCAGCTTGAATACAAGCCGCCAGAGAATCCTGTGAACTCCACCCCCTCATTAAAGACCGTAAAGAGTAGTGGTAAATACACATGCCTGTATCTCTGGAACCATATGGTGGTTTAAAAAACAACAAAAGCCAGAATACTCAGGGGAGCAGTGGGAATAAAAAAAGCAAAAACTCGTCATTTGGAGACTGGTCTTCTTTAAAGGGAACCTGTCACCCCGTTTTTTGAGATTGAGCTATAAATACTGTTAAATAGGGCCTGCGCTGTGTGTTCCTATAGTGTATGTAGTGTACCCCGATTCCCCATGTATGCTGAGAAATAACTTACCAAAGTCGCCGTTTTCGCCTGTCAATCAGGCTGGTCAGGTCGGGAGGGCGTGGTGACATCGCTGGTTCTTCCTCAGCTTTACGTTGGTGGCGTAGTGGCGTAGTGGTGAAGACACAGCGCGCGATCTGCGCTGTCATCCCTTTCGTCGGTGGGGGCGGCCATCTTCCTGGGGCCGCGCGTGCGCAGATCGAGTGCTCTGCTGCACGGGGCTTCAGGAAAATGGCCGCGGGATGCCGCGCGTGCGCATTAGAGATCGCGGCGGCCATTTTCCCAAAGCCGAGTTTGCATCTCGGCTTTGGGAAAATGGCCGCCGCGATCTCTAATGCGCACGCGCGGCATCCCGCGGCCATTTTCCTGAAGCCCCGTGCAGCAGAGCACTCGATCTGCGCACGCGCGGCCCCAGGAAGATGGCCGCCCCCACCGACGAAAGGGATGACAGCGCAGATCGCGCGCTGTGTCTTCACCACTACGCCACTACGCCACCAACGTAAAGCTGAGGAAGAACCAGCGATGTCACCACGCCCTCCCGACCTGACCAGCCTGATTGACAGGCGAAAACGGCGACTTTGGTAAGTTATTTCTCAGCATACATGGGGAATCGGGGTACACTACATACACTATAGGAACACACAGCGCAGGCCCTATTTAACAGTATTTATAGCTCAATCTCAAAAAACGGGGTGACAGGTTCCCTTTAATGGAGGTAAAATGATGCCAACAAACAGCCATGAGAAATATTCAATTGAAACTTGTGGCGGAAAATTCCTTATTTTTGTTCAAAATGAAAATAATTATGGAAAACAGAAGCTTTAACAGAGGCTTTAATACTTAAATACGCTATGATACAATATCAAACCTTTACCATGCTTTTCTAGAAATATGTTATGATTTGATAAATGACATCCTGTATGTGACAGGGATTTGATTGCATTTTACTATACATTTACATCTAAAACAAAAGTAATAGACGCTTGACATTATTCTTGCTTTTTATATGTAATTACCATGTACTGTATACTTATACACACTGTCCCGTTCAATTATTGCTATTGAGAATACATAATGTGGAGCCAACAGCTCTGCAAACAGCGAACATGAACTTAAGCCCTGCACTTCACGTCACCCGCCTCATTAAGCATACATGGGAAGCACAGCTTGTATGTAGGGTATCTATCTATAGATCCTGGAGTCTGAGCCCCTTCTAATTGGCCTATGGTAAAAACACATTAAACTTCCAGGTGTTTGTTACAAAAATGCCTTATAAATACAGGAATCTGGATCGAGAAGTAACTGCTGTCAAACATTTGTACTTGCGTTGTGCAAGGGTGGAAAGTATAGGTTGTGTTTGAGAAGTACATTAAAGGGAACCTGTCACCCCCAAAATCGAATATGAGCTAAGCCCACCAGCATCAAGGGCTTATCCACAGCATTCTGTAATGCTGTAGATAAGCCCCTGATGTAACCTGAAAGATGAGTAAAAGAGGTTATATTATATTCACCCAGAGGTGTTCCCGCTGCGGGCCGGTCCGATGGGTGTCGCTGTCCAAATCCGGCATCTCCTATCTTCATATGATGACGTCCTCTTCTTATCTTCCTGCCGCGGCTCCGGCGCAGGCGTACTTTGTCTACCCTGTTGAGGGCAGAGCAAAGTACTGCAGTGCACATGCGCCGGGCCTGAATTACCACAAATTCTCATAGTTATTCATCTTTTTTTCAATAGAACACAAAACCTCGAAAATAATACTTCAATTATACATCTCTTTGGTAAACAATATTAATTTCTGCATGATCTGGGATCAATCTTACATATGTATGATCTCTTACTGATCAGTTTCCTTTATGGCTGATTGCTGTCAAATGCCCCTCACCCCCTTAACCAACATGTCAGCTTCAAAAATACTCTTTACTTGCAAATATAATGGTAAGCTGCAGATTAATAGTTTTAAAATCATGTCTGGTAAGTTTACTGGAAGACCTGCTACAGGGAGAAAATACATTTATATTTTCTCTGCAGTCACTCGCTTACTATCTTTGGGGCGGAGGTCTAAGAGGTTACAGTCACCTCTCACTGCACAGTGAGTACACTGTGTCACTTCCTTGCACATTGACCAACAGTATGCTCTGCAATCTGTGTGTGCAGAGATTTCTGTCAATCAATGTGGCAGTGAGTGATTGCATAGTAGTGAGCAGTGACTGTAACTGCTTCCTTCTCTGCCCGATGACTATAAGCGAGTGCCTGCAGGGAAAATAAAATTTTACTCTCTCCCTTTAGCAGTGCTTATAGTAAACTTACTTGATTCAAACACTACCTGCAGAACACCTTTATATTTGCCGGTAAACAGCGTTTGTGAGGATATCTGGTTCTCTTTAATAATTTTCCATCCCACTGCAGACAGAGCAAAGTTACTCAGCATTTTATAAAGATTTTATTTCTAACGTCAATAATCTGTCTGTAGTCAAATAGACTGAACATCATAGAACAGGTAGAAGAAAATTTAATAAACCAAGATTGTGATTCTCCTCCAATATTCTTACTTGAGTTTACATAGCTGTAAACTTGATTTCTTATATAACTGGAGCATAAATAGGAACCATGAAGCTGAAGAATTGGTGAAGGAGATTGTGAAGATCTTTTTGCAATCCTGGTTTAACAAATGACCTATTTCACGTCAAAGTCTACTAGTATTGGATCATGAATAGAGATGGTGCAAATTGATTTGCAGGCCTGGTCGGTAATCTGTGGCTGTTAGACGAGAGCCGCCTCCTACCTTGTGACGTCATTGTTGACGCATGGTGCAAATGTGATGTCGTTCAAGGCCAACTAATCAAAAGAAGAGCCATGGATTCTGGGAGCTAATGGTGGTTCTCAGGGCTCCTGTCTAGGTAGCCATAAACTACTAACCTGGCCTCTAGACTGGTTCCTACAAATAGATCCACATCAACTCTGGTTGTGAATAATTGACTGCATACATTGGGCAGAAATATGAATCTGTTTGCGCGCTAGTTTGGGCTGTAATGCAAATGATTTGGGCAGCTTTAGTTTCCTGTTATGTATATTCCTGCACAAAGAGAATAGTAATTTGTAATTTTGGGTTGTACACATTGACTATGGGTATAATTATATGAAGTCTTAACATATAGATGGGGCAGACACAGAAGAGGGCCCCTATGCAAGAAAACTATATGGGCCCTTTGCAGTCCAATAGCTCATCACAATTTCACCTGCTTTGGAGGAGGAACGGGGCCCTTTACCTCTTGGACCCCCATACGGCTGCAAAAATTGCGCCAATGGTATGTCCATTTAAGTGTAGACACATTTCTGAAAGTTTAAAGATTGATTCTGTCAAAAGTTTTAGACACAAAGTAAACCAGATCCAACTAATATAATCAAGTAGAATGCAAGATTTACCTATGGGCTAAAGTCACATACCGATGTGTACCACATTTATGAAATGCTCCAAATCGTTCCTGAGGGATTCGGAACCGAACCCCACATAATACAGTCCAACACAATGGGAATTATTTTTTTTTTTCAAACTGCACATGAAAATTTAATTAAAAAGATCATAACATGAAAACATATAATTACAACGATGCACTTTAATTCAAGTTTCACAATAGAGCACGGGATAATCAAAGATGATCCTGACATTAATAAGAAGTGAATTTTATTATCTCTATAAAATACCGGATTCAAAACAAAGATATTGGAGGATGGGAACTATAAAAAATCCATCTCGTTTCTCGCACACAGCGTATTATAGATCCGTCCATAAATCCCTGTATCACTGAGAAGCTGGTAATGAAAACTCGTGGAAATACAACCAAATCTATGAGATAGAAGAAAGATCATAATCTTGTTCAAAAGTTCATCCTTAAGTATAAGCAGGTCTGTAAATTAGCTGCCAGGAACTGGGGACAAAGCAGTGTGAATCTGCTCCTGATATAAAAGATGAATTACTGTCCCATGCACAGTTCACTTTATCTCGTTGCATGTTGGACGCAGAGTTATAGGACCTGTAATAAAAAAAGATTATTCCTCCCTCCTTCTCCGCTGCTTTATTTTTCTGTACTTTCGCTTCCCTGTGCGCGCCGTCACGCTGAGAAATGCACACATCTCAAAATGAAAAACCTCCCCTGTTATGGAAATTTACATTTTCTGTGTGTCCCTTGTTTGCACTGACATCGCAAACAACAATTATACAAGAGCAGGAGTCTTTGAAGCCGAGATAAATCGTACAAGAAGCATTAATCTTAACGTCAGCGAGAAGGATGGTCTTCACTGCTTTATGTGAGAATCAGAGGCAAGCAGCATCCGCTAATCAAGATGTGTCACAGGACCCAAGGATAGAGGTCACATATTACAATCTCTTTAAACTGCAGAATGATTCCTATAAATTTATAGAACTGTGTATTGGGCAGCCTCGGTCGTTTGGCTGGCTTTTCTATCTCCAGGTTGTATAACCGAAGACCCTATTGAACCTTGTACTAATTTATTATCAACAATAAATGACAGACAACCTGGCAAATTGTAAAGAGCAGGTTGGTACGGATCCCAACAAAGGAAATGTTTCAAATGTGCTAATTTTTGGCTCAGGGATAAGAATAGATTAACACTGCCATATAATTTTACATAAATGTTTGTTAATATACCGTACTTACATTTTGTGTCTTCCGTCATCGAAAAAGTAACGTTCTAGTTTTACGGTCAAAAGTATTTTGCAATGTTGATTATTTGTTCATGTTGTTCTGCATTTTCTAGGGGGAGGTGGGGGTTGCTTATGGAGACCGCCCAGTTGGGTAGGAAGACTTATAGGATATGTAATGCACCCCTTGGAATTTAAATATGCAATTATCTTCTTCAGAGAGGAAGGGGACAGGAACTCCAGTGGTGTCTATTGGATGAAGAATATTTAGAATTGAGAGCCCTAAATATTTTTCTATCTACTGGCTAACACGGTACCAAGATATTTATCTTTCCTGTATTGGATAAAGGAATCCTAAAAGTAAATTTTGACCCCTTAGAGGGCCTTGTCATATGGGTAAGAAGCCATAGCAGAAGTTCCACTTGGAGACACGTGTTGTGGGGAGTTTAGGCCCAGTTTACACACGACGATGCATTGTAGCACAAAATATCATTTCACCTGTCACCATGAAAATGTAGTCCTGTTATAGAGCAGGGGGAGCTGAGAAGATTGGTCCACATTTTGGTGAGAAAAGATTCAGTATAATCTGTATTTTATTTATTTAAACTTCTGTTTTTTTTAGGACTTTCAGTCCACTTGGTGGTCCTATCAGTGATTGACAGCTACCTCTGCAGGCACACTTATACAAATAAAGCTTTCAGTCACTGATAGGACCGCCAACTGGAAAGAAACTCCCAGAAACAACAGAAGATTAAATGATTAAATCACTGTTTATTGAGTTCCTTCTGCTCTGTATCATGGCGCCTGAAAAATTCATGGTGACAGACTCCCTTTAGTTCATGTGACAAGGCCCTTTAAACGGTTGATACTGACTTTCAGGATTGCTGCACCCAATAGACACTACTGGAGTTCCTGTCCTTTTCTTCTCTGAAAATTTCTGAAAGTAATTCATATGGTGCATCATTAGGGTGCAGCCTAGAACCTTAGGCATGTGGCCACACAAACCCTCCAATTAATTCTATAGTGGTATTATGTATACATTTTATAACTCTTGTTATATTTGGACTTTTGTTTGGAAATGTTTTGGAGGTTTAGACATTATACAATTTATTATTTTTTGAATGCATAGTGTTGGTAGACATATATAGCGTATGTTAACATTGGCCTGGAAGTGTTATGCATCCAACATTTAGTCTCATTCGGCATTATAGGTTTTGAAAATATATTAATAAATAATAATAATAATAATAATAATAAAGCTGTTTGGCAAATGCAATTATGGCGAACATGGCGTTACATAATGTAGAAAGTAGTAGGGCACCATTCAACATAAGAATGCTAAATAATGACTATTGGTAGTCAGAATGCACAAGTTAACCACAGAATTGTTGGCACATGCATCTAGGAGTGTAAATTATAATATATCACAAACTGACTTATTTTTATATTTTACTAGATGAAAAGCTCAGGGTTGCCCGGTCATAGTACCTAACTGTAGTAAGTTATAACAAATTATAATGATTATATTGCACATAAAAACATTTCACATCATATATTCAACACTACAGATTTACAACCCAAATTAACTAAATGATTACCCAATTATTGATAGTATTTTATTTTCAACTCATTCAAGAACCTTTTGATAAACAACATTTTTGTTTTTTCCTTCCGGTGCAATGATGAACAGATTTACACAGCCTCCTCCTGCACCTCACTCTCCTCCTTTATACACAGCATTTTTCTGCAGCACAGCTTTTCTCCTTAAGGCTGTGTGCACACTTTGCGTTTTTTTCGTAGTTTTTCCCGGTAAAAACGCTATAAAACCGCAAAAAAAAACCCGCATACAATAAGCATCCCATCATTTAGAATGAATTCCGCATGTTTTGTGCACATGATGCGTTTTTTTCCGCGAAAAAACGCATCGCGGTAAAAACCACAGCATGTTCATTAATTTTGCATTTTTTTTGCGGATTTTCCACTACAAAATGTATTGGGAAATGTCCGGAAAAAACCGTGGCAAAACCGCGGCAAAAACGCATGCGGTTTTCTTGCGGATTTCTTGCAGAAAATGTCAGTTTTTTCTCAGGAATTTTCTGCAAGAAATCTTGAACGTGTGCACATAGCCTTATAGTCGCCTCCTCCGGCAGCACCTCACACTGCTCTTCCATATACAATTGGAAACACTAGATCCCAAGAGAAATTGCACTAATTGCAATAAAGTGTATCATATACACAGCCTACTTCTGTAGCACCACACTTTTCTCCTTTAGACCTCAAACATTATTTGGTGAGTATTTTTACCTCAGTATTTGTAAGCTAAAACTAAGAGCAAAACAATCAATGGAAAAGTATATTAGAAACACATCACCGCTTCTGTATTTTTCTCCCACTTGTGGTTTTGACTTATAAATACTGAGGTAAAATACTGACCAAATACTGAACGTGTGAATGTGACCTGCAGCGCCTCATTCTTCTCTACACACAAGCCTCATACTGCAGCAGCACCTCTCTTCTCTTATTTTCCCTTCACGCCTCTCATTTTCCCCCTCACATCTGTGATTTTCCCCCTCACATCTCTCACTTTCCCCTCACTCCTATCATTTTCCCCCGTCACACCTGTCATTTTGACCTCACACTGTTAGGACTGGCGGAACGCACCAAATAATGATTAGAGATGATATAAGGTGTGTTCGCAGTCCGGGGTCCACCGTGCAGCTAAGACAACTGCTGCTTGGTAATGACAGACTATATGGCAGTATGATGTGAGTACACACACGGGTTAGCTTTACCCTGTATGAAGGAAGTGAACCCTGTTGCGTCACAGGGCCGTGATACTGCACAGAGAGCGCAAGCAAGGCGGCATAGAACTCTGCTCCAAGACTCAGGGTAAGAGTCCCTGTAGATCTCTTGCGCTCGACACCGCTACTGCGGTGCCAGGGAAACAACTAAAGTAAATATTTACCACACAGGAGTGCGTGCAGCGCTGCTCTGGCAGATGCCACTAACTAGCCTAACTAGGGCCAGGAAAGCGCACTATATGCGCACGGCGCCGCTCTGGCTGTTGCTGCTAACTGGATTCAGCAACTTGTGTAATTGTGCAGGATAGCACTGTCGGGCGCTAGGTAGCGCTACCATTAGCGAGCAGACAACAACATTAGGGATGGGAATGATTCGGAGCTTTCATCCATCGACAGGCATTCATCCACACACACACAAGTTAATACATTTACACTGGCACATGGCTGAGCGGCCATGCGAACCTTTTATAGCAGTAGCGCTCCCGGACCTTCCTAATGGTCCAATAGGAGCTGCAACAGGACCTGAGCATGTGACCCCCGACCTCCAATGGGAGGTCATCCCGTGGGACTTAGTCCCTGAAATGCCTGCTCACTGCTGAACAGTGCTGGCTACAAAGGCAAAGCCTGGAAAGGTAGCAGTACCCAAGCGCACAGTATCAGCTTGAGCCAGACGCTGGGATCGATGTCTCTGCTGAGCAGGTTCCACTGCGGCTGGAGGAGAATGAGAGACCACAGTGGACATGGTTCAAGATTCCCCCTGTGCAGCGGTGGGAACTCAACACCTAACACCTGTCATTTTCTGATCACTCCACTATTTCCCCTTCACTCCACTATTTTCCCCTCATTCCTCTCATTGTCCCCTAACTCCTGTCATTTTCACCTCGGTCCTCTGTTCCCCTCACATGTGCACAGCAACTTCCTGTTATGAGCACAGCAGTGTAATCAATGAGGCTCCTCCCTTTCCCTTGATGATGTGCCTTACATGAGCAACTTCATTCTAGACACGACGGAGCTAGATGTGGCCTGTGCTAAACACGACGGAGCTAGATGTGGCCTGTGCTAGACACGACGGAGCTAGATGTGGCCTGTGCTAAATACGACGGAGCTAGATGTGGCCTGTGCTAGACACGACGGAGCTAGATGTGGCCTGTGCTAGACACGACGGAGCTAGATGTGGCCTGTGCTAGACACGACAGAGCTAGATGTGGCCTGTGCTAGACACGACAGAGCTAGATGTGGCCTGTGCTAGACACGACGGAGCTAGATGTGGCCTGTGCTAGACACGACAGAGCTAGATGTGGCCTGTGCTAGACGACGGAGCTGGATGTGGCCTGTGCTAAACACGACGGAGCTAGATGTGGCCTGTGCTAAACACGACGGAGCTAGATGTGGCCTGTGCTAGACACGACAGAGCTAGATGTGGCCTGTGCTAGACACGACAGAGCTAGATGTGGCCTGTGCTAAACACGACAGAGCTAGATGTGGCCTGTGCTAGACACGACGGAGCTAGATGTGGCCTGTGCTAGACACGACGGAGCTAGATGTGGCCTGTGCTAGACACGACGGAGCTAGATGTGGCCTGTGCTAGACACGACGGAGCTAGATGTGGCCTGTGCTAGACACGACGGAGCTAGATGTGGCCTGTGCTAGACACGACGTAGCTAGATGTGGCCTGTGCTAGACACAACGGAGCTAGATGTGGCCTGTGCTAGACACGACAGAGCTAGATGTGGCCTGTGCTAGACACGACGGAGCTAGATGTGGCCTGTGCTAGACACGACGTAGCTAGATGTGGCCTGTGCTAGAGACAACGGAGCTAGATGTGGCCTGTGCTAGACACGACAGAGCTAGATGTGGCCTGTGCTAGACACGACAGAGCTAGATGTGGCCTGTGCTAGACACGACGGAGCTAGATGTGGCCTGTGCTAGACACGACGGAGCTAGTTGTGGCCTGTGCCTGCCGCACACTGATAGTCCGAAGGCAGCAGCCCTGATTGTAGCTCGCAGCGGCTGGATTGTCGCAGCCGGTGAGTTTTGCAGAGTGGCTTTCGGGGTGAATGTGTCTCCACCAGTGTGCACTAACAACGTGGCCATGTGGACGGGGCTTTGCCTGTGGAGTGAGTGTGGCTATGTGGAGTCGGCGGGCTATGTGGAGTGGACATGGCTTGATACATACATACACACACATACATACACTCAGCTTTATATATAGCTCATCGTGGCTGCACTTTCACTTTACACATTAGCGTAAATTCATGAAAAGATCTGAATACCTACAGTACGTATGGTGTAGTATGTTTTGTAATTCTCCCATCAATTAAAAAAAAGTAGCAAATAGGAACAGTCAGTGGCTAAATGGAATATTTGTAAGTATAGAATGATTTCTCCTAGCACTTAGCATCTAAGAAATTCCGTTCTTTATTTCACAAACATATTAAAAACAAAAACACAAAAGTATACAATGATCTCAAAGTCTTTTACGGTCCATTGTCATTTTTTCATTTTCTATTATGCAATTTCTTTTCGTTTTAACTCTGAACACGGGAAAAGAAATTGATTACTCCAAAGATGAAAATGTGCAATAGCTGCTTACAATGAATGCAAAAACTGATGGAAATGATAAATACTGATAGTCTAGATCATAAACAGGTGAAAAGATAAAATAGTTACATAAATTCAAGAGAAAGGTTAACATTGTTTAGAAAACAATAATAAATTATCTCAAATACCTAATAATAACAGATAAAATGGAAATTACACCAGACAGGTATTGTTATTTCTCTCAATCAAGAGACTGGATGAGTAGGCACATATCGTCCACCACCCTTTAGTCAATGGCAAAACTGATTCAAAGTGATTGGCAGACAAACCGGTCTGGCTGAGATTAGTCAGTATCTCAGCCTATTTCTAAATTTGCACTGAGGAAGTGAGACGCAGCATGAAAATTTGGCAGTGCTCTTACTACACATTCTGTCTCTATGCCATGCTAATCAGATGTTAAAGGAGTTCTCTGGAAGCTTAGTCTTGGCAAACAGAAAAAAAGACATACCACCGCAATCCACTTCCGGCTCCAGAGCCGCTGCTTTTTCAGTCTCCATCAGACTGTAAGTGATGAAGTCAGGACCTGACCTTTGAGACCACTGACTGTCTGCAAGGTCAGGTCATGGTGTCCGACACTATTGCTTTTGGTGCAGAGGACTATGGTGGTAGATATGCCTTCTTTTCAGGCTGGCTTCTACCAAAGAAATATGGAAATATACCAAATAACCTCTTTAAAGTAAATTTTTATTTAAAAAAAGCACTTACAAAAACTGCAAGAGAAAAATGCTTCAGAATTGTTATTTTATGAGAAATGTCAGCAGTAATACAATTAAAAAAGATCTTTCAAGAGCATATGCTCTAAAATACATTATGCCTATAAGGTAGTTTTTTCAGAATAGTTTATATTTGTTCTATCTGTTTATATGTTTGTACGGTTTGATTGCAGTGATTAAATTGGGCGAAGAATGAAACACAGTGTGAACAGGGTCTAATACTTAATCTTAGCACAGATGTGTGTTGGTACTGTCTGAATGTGCTGACTAAATTGGGTCAACCAGAAATGCAGTGGGATCAAGACCTAATACTGGGTAATATTGGTATTCTGTGAATGCAAAACAAAAAATCAGAATTGTGTATACCGTCAAGGAAGCATGTCCACTGGTGCCAAGACCTGAGTCTCAAGCATGCCAGCAGAACATATGCTTCTGGAAATGAGAAGACGTAAGTAAGTGACCTTTGCCTGGCACCAGATGTGCAAGATTCCCAGCGGCTGGATGTAGGGCATGACTGCTACAAGGTTGGCCAACTCGTCCTAAGCAAGCCTCAGTCACAGTCATGGTTAAGGGATGACAGGGCAGATGCCATGTTTACGTAGTTTTATTTGCTAGTTCGTAAACTTTAGTGTGTTTGGCTGGTTCTGAAGTGCGGCTCATCCAAGCTGTTTCTTTGATGCAAGACTGCCTTCTGGAAATGAACCCCACGGGTGCTGTTTGAAGATAATATCACAAAGCTGAACTGCTGCAGGAAATGGAGAGGGATGTAGCTGCTCTGGGCAAATGAACCCTAGTCTACGACAGTCATCGATGCTGCAAGATAACAAGTGCCGTGCAGCATCAGTGTCATTAGAGTGGGTGGCATATGTGTGCCATCTTCCAGGCCTAGGAATGAAAATAATGAAGTGTGTTTCAACCTACCTGATAATGAAGAGAGAGATGTGTGCCATCGGGAAATGTCATCTCCCTGTTCTCAGACACTCCATGTGACCTTTACCAATTGTTTCATAGGTATATGGATAGTATTAAAATAGAATAGCAGATTTTGACATTTTTTATGCTTTGTTGAGATTTAATTACGGTATTTTCTATTTCTACCAAGTGCCTTATGACACCAGCTTCCGTCATCCACACTCTCCCTACCCCCAGCACCCAATGCCATGCACCGTGCAGAAATGCTGTAATCCCACCCGGAGCTGACAGTAGAGCCTTGTTCTTGTGAATTATCATCATGGGCCCATCCAGGCAAAACTAGATAAAATGTATACCCACGGGAGATATAGGTGTTCTTCATGAACACAGCTGCTCTGCCTGTCCCAAAATAATCTACGTCGTCTTTCAGATAACCTCAGTCAACGCTTCTCGCAATGGCAAGTGTTTTTGGCATCATGAGTACAGACTGATACTGAGTGGACTGTGTAAAAATATGGATGTTTGCACTGTAATTGCTGCATAGAAAGGAAATGTAGCATGGATGTGCCTGTCTATTAGGAAATTGCATTTCCAGACATATAGATCAATTATTGCAAACACTCTCTTTGATAGTATTAGATGCGTGCCCTGCACAAGTTTGCCTCTCAGCCAGAAAAACATAAGGAATTCTATTTCCCATTAAGATTCAAAATAATTTCTGTTAATAATAAAAATGTTGCTTTATGGACAAATTTTCATAATTAGTAAAATAGACTTGCATAAGAGGGTCTTAGTACTCTACAACTTACACCAGAGATGGCTGGTGGCTCTAGGACTCATGATGTCTGGCTCACGGCTGTCTGCCAACTTGGTGCATTAGAACCAGGTCTAGCAAATGGGTATGAAGAAAAGGTCTGGATACCATAGCGTGGAGGGAGTGCTTGATGTGAGAATAACAAATGGGGGTAAGGAGGTAAGCGCTAGGTGTAGTTATATAAGGAAGGGTGGCACGAGGTCTCGGTGTGATTTCTGTGGGGAAGCTTTGTTTTGTTGTCATTAATGGGGGACTCTGTGGGTTTGGTGAGTCTCTGGATGTGATTGACGACCATATTTCACAGCAGAGTGTGGCTTATAAAGTAAGAAATTTTGGGGACCACTGCAATTCACTAATCGACCATAAAATTAAAATAAATGAAGTGAATGAAACTGATTATTATTTGATAATGGCACCTGTCAATGGGTGGGATATATTAGGAGGCAAATGAAAAGTTAGTTTGTAACAATTTGAGTGACTTTGACCAGGACAAAAGTGTAATGTCTGGGTCACAACAGCTGTAAAATGGCAAGTCTGGTGGGGCGTCCATGGTGTGAAGGGTACCTACCAATAGTCTCTAACAAAAGATAACTGGTGAATAGTGATGGGCGAACGTTATCCGAGCACGCTGGGGTGTTATCCGAGTATCTTGTAGTGCTCGTATATAATGTTTGCTTCCCTGCGGCTGCATGTTTTGCAGCTGTTAGACAGCCTGAATACATGTGAGGATTCCCTAACAAACAGGCAATCCCTGCATGTGTTCAGGCTGTCTAACAGCTGCAAATCATGCAGCGGCAGGGACGCAAACATTATATACGAGCACTACAAGATACTCGGAGAACACCCAAGCATGCTCGGATAAGACGTTATGCGAGCACTTACGCTCATCAGTGCTGGTGAACTAAAGACTCAGTAGTGTTCATAGGGAGCAAATTCTATCCTGTTGGGCTGCTCCCAAAGAAAAAAATGTTTGCAAAAACTGCTGAAAAGCTGGCTTTGATAGAAAAGTGTAAGAACAAACAGTGAATCACAAGCTGTGGATCTGCTTACTGGTCATAGTGCACACAACTAAAATCATTTGGATTGTGATCATCAGAAATGGACCATTGAATGATGAAAGAAAGTGGCTTGGTCTGATGGATCACATTTTCTTTTATATGATGTAAATGGCTGGATAAATTTACATCTGTCTGTGGGTTGAGGCAAGCTGGCAGAAGCTGTGTGAGCACGTTCTGCCAGAAAACCTTGGGTCCTGGCCGTCATGTAAATCAGACTTTCACACATACCATCTACCTAAATATTGTTTCAGTTCTATTATACCCAATGTAGTAAAATGATTACTTAATAGCTATAGCCTCTTTCAACAGTGGTGGCACAAAGGAAACCTGCACAATATTACATTGGTGGTTTTAGTATTAAGGCTGATCAGAACATGCACTAAACCAAACCTTTCATTTCTCCTGACATGTCTATTAGTCCAGTAAATGCTTGTTTTTTTATGTAGTAGTAATAATGTCAGAGCATTTTAGAACTCTGTCTCCTGCAAATCATCCTGTTATTCCTTCTAGAAACGTACGAATAAATTGACAACTTGGTGTTGCCGATTGGGACGAGTCCAATGGATCAGACCCACTATATTGGCAAGTGGAATAACACTGTGTTGTCAATTTATTCATTAATATTCAAGAAATTTGTGTATTCCATTTTTTTTTAAATCCATAGTTATGGACCTTTCTATTTACTACACTCAATATGCTCATTTCTATGGTTTTTACCAAGGAGGCATGGCTCACAGGATTCTCTTGAGGGGGGTGTCTTTAGGCTTCTCTGTATAATTATGCTTTGATCAAGACATCTTGGAAAAGACCATAAAAATTAGCAGTAAATAAAAAAGTGCATAGCTCTGGAGCCCTATGGTGTAAAACCTGAATAATCGGTGGAGCGACAGTAATAAACTAAGAGCCAAAACTGCCAACTTTTGACCTGATGAGTGGACTCTGTAATTTGCGAGTGACTGCTCCATTTTAGCTTCATTCCTCTACATTTTAACCAGAATACAGCACGAAGATGCAACTTTAGAGACAAGAGCTCTCAATTTTAAAAGAAATCTGTAAGTTCACCCCTGCTAAGCCATCAATAAGGGCATGTAAGTCATGGGTAGCTGGATAAAATTACACCTTGATATCTGCGATTTGATGTCTCATTCAAGAGAAACCAACAAACAAATAGCACTCTGTAGCGCTATAGCATGCAAGCATGAAATATATGAAATATGAATGGCATTACTGCACTAGAAAATAGAAAAAAAAATGAGAAAACTTAGCATATAGTGATGAGCGAATATACTCGTTACTCGAGATTTCTCGAGCACGCTCAGGGGCCCTCCGAGTATTTTTTTAGTGCTCGGAGATTTAGTTTTTCTTGCCGCAGCTGAATGATTTACATCTGTTAGCCAACATAAGTACATGTGAGGGTTGCCTGGTTGCTAGGGAATCCCCACATGTACTTATGCTGGCTAACAGATGTAAATCATTCAGCTGCGGCGATGAAAACTGAATCTACGAGCACTAAAAAATACTCGGAGGTCACCCGAGCGTGCTCGAGAAATCTCGAGTAACGAGTATATTCGCTCATCAATATTAGGGTATAATTTGACCATTTCATGTGTACCCGGCAGCCACAATAAGGCAATTCTCATTGCTGGGAATCAAGCTAATGTGAATCCTCTCAGACTGTAGTCTACATTTATTCAATTACATATATTTCATGTTTGCATGCTATAGCACTACAGAGTGCTACCTTAGAAACACCCCTTTTCATTTAAAATAATCTCTGGAGGCAAATTCTCAGGGAGATATGTCCCGCCCATAGATTTTAACAGCTCATTTACATATAAGAATAAGACATTGGATCATAAATATCAAGGTGTCATTTTATTCAGCTTCCTAATACCTGTATGTCCATATGGATGGCTCAAGAGGGTTGATCCTATTCACAAATTCCATTTAATAGTTTTCATGTATTTTTCATTCCAATATATTCTTTATTTGAGAGTAGGTTTAGCTATTCAGTGTGTGATAGTGTGTGCAACAGTGTAATACTGTAGAGTAGTATTATTATTACTATATTGTATAACATTAGAGCTATTTTGCAATCCTAAGAAGCCACAACTCCCTAAATTCTAAGGCTATGTTCACATGCGGTGTTTTTGCTGGTGTTTTTTTTGCTGTGTGTTTCTATGCAAATGTTAAGCTGCTTTTTACAATACTAGCAAAAGCTATGAAATTTCACAAATCTCATGCACATTCTTTTTTCACACTGAATTTGAAAACTGCTGCGTTTGTGAAAACTGCAGCATGTAACTCCTTTCAGCTTTATTTCAGCATTTTTCACCCATAGTAAGCCACAAGAAAGTGCAAAAATGCAGCAAAAGAACACAGGTATCACTTTTTGCTGCATTTTTAGTCTTGGTCTCCTTCCCTGAGAATGGCAGGTATGATTAGTAAGGTTTAATTAAATTAGTGGGGCATGTAACGTAAAAATTGGCTGACCAAGGTGTGAAATTGAACAATACCTGACCAACTCAAAGGCAGACCAAGGTGTGAAAGTAAACAATGTCCTACAAACTCAATGCTTAGGTAAACTATTCCCGACCAATTCAACGCCACATTTTGTTACATTTGTAATTGTGTATTTTTTCATGAACTTTTTTGTTCATAATAGTCCCTATTTTTTCATACATAAAAATCTTTTTCCACTATATAATTTTATCACCTTGCCGTTTTTTCCAAAATGGTTTTAAGGTTTCACATATGTCTTAAACTGGTGATCTTGCATTCTTCATGCTTCTATGGTAGAAGCAAAGCTGAACTTTGGGTTCCTGAAAATGCAACAAAACTTGCTTTTTGTTAACAGCTTCTTTACTGCCAAGAGAGCAGGTTTTGCCTGACAAAAAAACGCAGCAAAAACACAGCATGTGAACATAGCCTAAAGTTGGATTTTCCTTTTTTATTAGGTTGTGTTGTGTACATAGTGAAGACCTTTCTCATAAATTCCTATTTACTCTTCCTCTAAGAATATATTTATGTGGTATCATTAGGTGACACACATGAATGTAGGAAGGTGCACATATTAAATGTCATGTGGATTTAATATTGTCTCACACTTTTATGCATTATTGATGTGTTACTATGCTCTGATGCTGTGAGGTTTTTTTTCTGCTACTTTCCCCATAATTCACCTGAGTATAACCATATAGCACATAATGCTTTTCCCATAACAACAAATTTAATGTGATGCTATACTGCATACAGATACTGTACATCCATGAGCAACTCAGAAGAGTAAATTACAAGTTGACGGTGCATGAAAATGTGTGTGAGGGTTTCTCTACTGTACTAATGTCTAAGGTTTGTGCCTGTCCATTGGTGAAAACCATGACTGTGATATTTATGGTGGAAGATGAGTGAGAATATTAGCCCGATCAGTAGAGAACCTGGGATCTTAGTGAACCATGTTTCTGTGCAATTTCACTGTTCTACTTTTATTTTAATGTTTTTCTAACTAGAAAAGGTCAGAATAATTTTAATATTAGAAACAACAGTGACAATGTATCAGCTAAAAAAATAAAGTTTAACCCTTTAATGACAGCCAGTATGTCTTTTTACTGACCTGAGATATAATTGACTAGCATCCCCATACAGGTGACAATCCAGCAGCTGTACACTATAGGTGACAACTTGCTGAATCAGCCACAATCAGTGTTGGCATTATCCAATTCTGTTTAACCCCTTAAATGCTGCTGTCAATAGTGACTACATCATATAAATGGTTAGCAGAGTTTGGAGGCAGTCTTTATCCCCATTGACACCCTAAGATCATGATTGTGTGGTCCTGATGTTTGCCATGGCAATTCACGACCAAATAACAGCCTAAGGCTATGTGCGCACGTGGCGGATTTGCTTGTGCAAAATTCTGCGCGGTTTTTGCCTCTCTTGGCAGAAAACACAGTTGAAAATCTGCACGGTTTTTATGTGGATTTGATGCTGATTTTCTTGCATTTTTATAAATCCAGAGAGCTAATAAAATATATATTAAAAAGAATTGTGATGTAATTTCCTTGTTCAACCTCTTAAGCCAGATACCCTCATTAGTATTAAATAAAGACACAGAAACACACCAGACTATGTAGGAGCATTAACATAATTAACCTATACTACCGTTCAAAAGTTTAGGGTCACCCAGACAATTTTGTGTTTTCCATGAAAACTCGTACTTTTATTAATCAAATGAGTTGCCAAAAGAATTGAAAATCTCGTCCAGACATTGACAAGGTTAGAAAAAAAGGATTTTTATTTGAAATAATAATTTTCTCCTTCAAACTTTGTTTTTGTCAAAGAATGCTCCCTTTGCAGCAATTAAGGCATTGCAGACCTTTGGCATTCTAGTAGTTAATTTGCTGAGGTAATCTGGGGAAATTTTACCCCATGCTTCCAGAAGCCCCTCCCACAATTTGGTTTTTCTTGTTGGGCACTTTTTGTGTACCATACAGTCAAGCTGCTCCCACGACAGCTCAATGGGGTTGAGATCTGGTGACTGCTCTGGCTATTCCATTACAGATAGAATACCAGCTGCCTGCTTCTTCCCTAAATAGTTCTTGCATAATTTGGAGGTGTGCTTAGGGTCATTGTCCTGTTGTAGGATGAAATTGGCTCCAAACAAGCAGTGTCCACAGGGTATGGCATGGCATTGCAAAATGGAGTGATAGCCTTCTTTATGCAAAGTACTGCAGTGCGCAGGCGCCAGAAAGGTCAGAGAGGCCCCGCGCTTGCGCACTGCAGTACTTTGCTCTGCCCTCAACAGGGCAGACAAAGTACGCCTGCGCCGGAGCCGTGGCTGAAGATCAGGAGAGGATGTCTTGGAATGAAGATGGGAGGCGCCGCAGCGGACCAGAGACACCCATCCGACCGGACCAGCAGCGGGACCACCCCTGGGTGAGTGTAATCTAACGTCTTTTACTCCTCTTTCAGGTAAAATCGGGGGCTTATCTACAGCATTACAGAATGCTGTAGATAAGCCCCTGATGCCGGTGGGCTTATCTCACCCGCGATTTTTGGGGTGACAGGTTCCCTTTAATGGAACCAACAAACAGAATGCTCCTGATTCTCAACTAGTTCAAAGGAAGGTCAGGTTTATAGGTTCCCTAATCAGCCAAACTGTTTTCAGCTGTGCTAACATACTTGCACAAGGGTTTTCAAGGGTATTCTATCCATCCATTAGCCTTCTTACACAGTTAGCAAACACAAACTACCAGAAGAACACTGGAGTGATGGTTGTTGGAAATGGGCCTCTATACACCTATGAAGATATTGCATTACAAACCAGAGGTTTGCAGATAGAATAGTCAATTAGCAAATTAACAATGTATTGAGTGTATTTCTGAATCATTTAAAGTTAGCTTCATTGGAAATAACTGTGCTTTTCTTTCAAAAATAAGGAAATTTTTAAGTGACCCTAAACTAAACTTTTGAACGGAAGTGTACATATGCTGTAACAAAAAAGCAACTGTCAGAAATCTGTGTGAAATGCAATATCTGTTTATTTTTCAAAAAATTTGAAAAATTGCATGGGCTCCCGCATAATTTTAATAACGAGCAGAGGGAAATTCAACGACTGAGGGCAGATGGTAATATTCTGGTTATGAACCAATAGCCATACGGTTCCCAGGCTATTAATATAAGCTCATAGCTGTTTATTTAGCCTTTAATGGCTAGTTTACAGGGGAACCCCAGAAAAAAATGACTTGGGGTCCCCCTATAAAATCGAACCAGCAAAGGCTAGGCAGACAGGTGCGGGCTGATCTTAATAGCCTGGGAAGGGGCCATGGATCCCCAGGCTAAAAACATCAGCTCTCAGCCATCCTAAAAATGGCGCATCTTATAGATGCACCAATTCTGCCATTTTGCCTTGCTCTTCCCTCTTGCCCTGTAGTGGTGTAGGGTTCATATTTGTGAGATAGATGTCACCTTTATATTGTCAGGTCACATCAAGCCAACAGGTTAGTAATGGAGAGGCGTCTATAAGACACCTATCCATTACTAACCCCATAGTTACATGGTAAATAAAGACACAGCCATAGTAAAGTTCTTTATTTGAAATAATCACACAGACTCCTTTATTTAATATTAATTAAATATTAATTTACCATACACACTGAATGCCTAATCCCCGGCGCACTCGTGTCCTGCAACAAAGATAAAATAATACATCAACATATAATACTACCTGTCTGGCGTAGTCCATTACCGAGTGTCCCACAACGATCTCACGTGTAGAACAGTCACATCGAGAGTTGTGACCACCCTACCTGGCCCCCTGCGATACACTGACAGGAAGTAATAGTTCCTGCAATGTATCACTGAGTCGCCATGAGAGTTCACCGGAGTTCATCAGCTCCGGTGCTCTCACTTATGGCACCACTGCTCGAGAATTTTCTCACGCAGCAGTGCCGCAAGTGAGAGCACCGGAGCTGATCAGCTGATGAACTCTGGTGAACTCTCACGTCGATTCAGTGATACACTGTGGGAGCAATTACTTCCTGTCAATGTATCACCGTAGGCCTGGTAGAGCGGTCACAACTCTTGATGTGACTGTTCTACACGTGAGATCATCGTGGGACACTCGTTATTGAATGGGCTACGGCGGAAAGGTGAGTATATGTTGGTTTATTATTTTTGATTGCATACAGGAGACACTGGTGTCGGGGAATAGGTGTTTCGTGAGTATGTATATTGTACAGTATGTAATTATGGAAATGTGTTTTTTTTAACAATTGAACACAGGCACCACATGATGGGACTACTCTCCCATCATCGACTCATGCTGTCACTTTTATATTTGACAGCAGACATAGCCGAATGGGAGTAGTAAGTAGTCCCATTAGACGAAGCCTGGGTACACACACACACACAGACACCCGCAGACAGATGCAGAAATCAGCAGACAGATGCACACACACACACCTACAGAGAAACATGCACATATTCTCCGCTCACACATATTCTCTGCCCACACACACTTTCTCTGCCCACACACTCTTCCTCCTTCTGACATTATTTCCTTTCTGCAGTGTTTTTGGCACACAAACCTGCAGAAAATCCACAAACCTTTTTACACCTGCGGTTTGGCTGCAGATTTGACTGACTCAATGTAAGTCATTGGGTGCCGAAACGCTGCAGATCCAAAAAAAGAATTGAAATGTGCACACCAATTCTGGATTCCCAATGATTAACCTTGCTCGAGCAATCTTTTGTGGATTTGGTGCAATTCCGCACAGAAAAAACGCTGCGGATAGCATTAGAGTCTGCCGGCTATAGTAACCTGCTCAGACGTTAGCGACATTCACGTGGTAAACATACACTTTTTAATTCCTTTTATGTCATTTTTCATTAATTCCTGAAAATCACCTGAATGGTTAATAAACTACCTGACAGCAGTTTTCAATATGTCGGGGGGTGCTGTTTTTAAAATGGCATCACTTTTGGGGGTTTGCCTATATATGACCCCCAAAGTCACTTCAAAACTGGATAGGTCCATAAAAAAAATCTTATAAATTTCCTTGAAAAAATGAGAAAATTGCTGCTACATTTTTAAACCTCCTAAAGGCTAATAAAATAAAAGAACATTTTATAAATGGTGCTGATGTAAAGCAGACATGAGGGAAATATTATTTATTGAGGTTTTTCAATGCTATGACTATCTGGATTAAAGGGATAATCAATCAAAGTTTGAAAGTTGCAATTTTTTTTTACATATTTCTCAAATTTTTGATATTTGTAAGTAAATACAAAACATATCGGCTTAAATTTACCATTATCATAAATTATAATGTGCCACGAAAAAAAAATCACTGGGATTTGTTGAAGCATTCAAGAGTTATTAACACATAAATTGACACTGGTCAGTTTTAAAAAATTTGGCCCGGTCACTAAGGGGTGAAATTACTTGACCAAACATTTCATTCATGGATTAAAGAAAAAAAAAAACAAATGGGGATGATTAACCCCTTTACCCCCAAGGGTGGTTTGCACGTTAATGACCGGGCCAATTTTTACAATTCTGACCACTGTCCCTTTATGAGGTTATAACTCTGGAACGCTTCAACGGATCCCAGTGATTCTGACATTGTTTTCTCGTGACATATTGTACTTCATGACAATGGTAAAAATTCTTTGATAGTACCTGCGTTTATTTGTGAAAAAAACGGAAATTTGGCGAAAATTATGAAAATTTCGCAATTTTCCAAATTTGAATTTTTATGCAATTAAATCACAGAGATATGTCACACAAAATACTTAATAAGTAACATTTCCCACATGTCTACTTTACATCAGCACAATTTTGGAACCAAAATTTTTTTTTGTTAGGGAGTTATAAGGTTTAAAAGTTGACCAGCAATTTCTCATTTCTACAACACCATTTTTTTTAGGGACCACATCTCATTTGAAGTCATTTTGAGGGTCTATATGATAGGAAATACCCAAGTGTGACACCATTCTAAAAACTACACCCCTCAAGGTGCTCAAAACCATATTCAACAAGTTTATTAACCCTTCTGGTGCTTCACAGGAATTTTTTGAATGTTTAAATAAAAATGAACATTTAACTTTTTTTCACAAAAAATTTAATTCAGCTCCAATTTGTTTTATTTTACCAAGGGTAACAGGAGAAAATGGACCCGAAACATTGTTGTACAATTTGTCCTGAGTACGTCAATACCCCACATGTGGGAGTAAACCACTGTTTGGGCGCATGGCAGAGCTCGGAAGCGAAGGAGCGCCATTTGACTTTTCAATGCAAAATTGACTGGAATTGAGATGGGACGCCATGTTTCGTTTGGAGAGCCCCTGATGTGCCTAATCATTGAAACCCCCCACAAGTGACACCATTTTGGAAAGTAGACCCCCTAAGGAACTTATCTAGAGGTGTGGTGAGCACTTTGACCCACCAAGTGCTTCACAGAAGTTTATAATGTAGAACCGTAAAAATAAAGAATATTTTTTCACAAAAATTATCTTTTCGCCCCCAATTTTTTATTTTCCCGAGGGTAAGAGAAGAAATTGGACCCCAAAAGTTGTTGTAGAATTTGTCCTGAGTACGCTGATAGCCCATATGTGGGGGTGAACCACTGTTTGGGCGGATGGGAGAGCTCGGAAGGGAAGGAGCGCCGTTTGACTTTTCAATGCAAAATTGACAGGAATTGAGATGGGACGCCATGTTGCGTTTGAAGAGCCACTGATGTGCCTAAACATTGAAACCCCCCACAAGTGACACCATTTTGGAAAGTAGACCCCCTAAGGAACTTATCTAGAGGTGTGGTGAGCACTTTGACCCACCAAGTGCTTCACAGAAGTTTATAATGCAGAGCCGTAAAAATAAAACAAAATTTTTTTCCCACAAAAATTATTTTTTTAGCCCCCAGTTTTGTATTTTCCCGAGGGTAACAGGAGAAATTGGACCCCAAAATGTGTTGCCCAATTTGTCCTGAGAGCGCTGATACCCCATAAGTTGGGGGGAACCACTGTTTGGGCACATGGGAGGGCTCGGAAGGGAAGGAGTGCCATTTGAATGCAGACTTAGATGGAATGGTCTGCAGGTGTCACATTGCGTTTGCAGAGCCCCTAATGTACCTAAACAGTAGAAACCCCCCACAAGTGACACCATTTTGGAAAGTAGACCCCCTTAGGAACTTATCTAGATGTGTGCTGAGCACTTTGACCCACCAAGGGCTTCACAGAAGTTTATAATGGAGAGCCGTAAAAATAAAACAAAAATTTTTTTCCCACAAAAATTATTTTTTAGCCCCCAGTTTTGTATTTTCCCGAGGGTAACATGAGAAATTGGACCCACAATTTGTTGTCCAATTTGTCCTGAGTGCGCTGATACCCCATATGTTGGGGGGAACCACTGTTTGGGCGCATGGGAGGGCTCGGAAGGGAAGGAGCTCCATTTGGAATGAGGACTTAGATGGAATGGTCTGCAGGTGTCACATTGCATTTGCAGAGCCCCTAATGCACCTAAACAGTAGAAACCTCCCACAAGTGACACCATTTTGGAAACTAGACCCCCTAAGGAACTCATCTAGATGTGTTGTGATAGCTTTGAACCCCCAAGTGTTTCACTACAGTTTGTAACGCAGAGCCGTGAAAAAAAAAAAAAAAAATCTTTCCCCCCAAAATTATTTTTTAGCCCCCAGTTTTGTATTTTCCCGAGGGTAAGAGGAGAAATTGGACGCCAAAAGTTGTTGTCCAATTTGTCCTGAGTACGCTGATACCCCGTATGTTGGGGGGAACCACCGTTTGAGCGCATGGCAGAGCTCGGAAGGGAAGGAGCGCCATTTGGAATGCAGACTTAGATGGAATGGTCTGCAGGCGTCACATTGCGTTTGCAGAACCCCTAATGTACCTAAACAGTAGAAACCCCCCACAAGTGACCCCATATTGGAAACTAGACCCCCCAGGGAACTAATCTAGATGTGTTGTGAGAACTTTGAACCCCCAAGTGTTTCACTACAGTTTATAACGCAGAGCCGTGAAAATAAAAAATCTTTTTTTTTCCCACAAAAATTATTTTTTAGCCCCCAGTTTTGTATTTTCCCAAGTGTAACAGGAGAAATTGGACCGCAAAAGTTGTTGTCCTATTTGTTCTGAGTACGCTGATACCCCATATGTTGGGGTAAACCCCTGTTTGGGCACACGGGAGAGCTCGGAAGGGAAGAAGCACTGTTTTACTTTTTCAATGCAGAATTGGCTGGAATTGAGATCGGACGCCATGTCGCGTTTGGAGAGCCCCTGATGTGCCTAAACAGTGGAAACCCCACAATTATAACTGAAACCCTAATCCAAACACACCCCTAACCCTAATCCCAACAGTAACCCTAACCACACCTCTAACCCTGACACACCCCTAACCCTAATCCCAACCCTATTCCCAACTGTAAATGTAATCTAAACCCTAACTGTAACTTTAGCCCCAACCCGAACCGTAACTTTAGCCCCAACCCAAACTGTAGCCCTAACCCCAGCCCTAACCCTAACCCTAGCCCTAACCCTAGCCCTAACCCTAGCCCTAACCCTAGCCCTAACCCTAGCCCTAACCCTAATGGGAAAATGGAAATAAATACATTTTTTTATTTTTTCCCTAACTAAGGGGGTGATGAAGGGGGGTTTGATTTACTTTCATAGTGGGTTTTTTAGCGGATTTTTATGATTGGCAGCCGTCACACACTGAAAGACGCTTTTTATTGCAAAAAATATTTTTTGCGTCACCACATTTTGAGAGCTATAATTTTTCCATATTTTGGTCCACAGAGTAATGTGAGGTCTTGTTTTTTGCGGGATGAGTTGACGTTTTTATTGGTAACATTTTCGGGCACGTGACATTTTTTGATCGCTTTTTATTCCGATTTTTGTGAGGCAGAATGACCAAAAACCAGCTATTCATGAATTTCTTTTGGGGGAGGCGTTTATACCGTTCCGCGTTTCGTAAAATTGATAAAGCAGTTTTATTCTTCGGGTCAGTACGATTACAGTGACACCTCATTTATATCTTTTTTTTGTGTTTTGGCGCTTTTATACGATAAAAACTTTTATAGAAAAAATAATTTTTTTTGCATCGCTTTATTCTCAGGACTATAACTTTTTTATTTTTTTGCTGATGATGCTGTATCACAGCTCGTTTTTTGTGGGACAAGATGACGTTTTCAGCGGTACCATGGTTATTTATATCTGTCTTTTTGATCGCGTGTTATTCCACTTTTTGTTCGGCAGTATGATAATAAAGCGTTGTTTTTTGCCTCGTTTTTTTTTTTTTTTTTCTTACGGTGTTTACTGAAGGGGTTAACTAGTGGGCCAGTTTTATAGGTCGGGCCGTTACGGACGCGGCGATACTAAATATATGTACTTTTATTGTTTTTTTTTTTCTATTTAGATAAAGAAATGTATTTATGGGAATAATATTTTTTTTTTTCATTATTTTGGAATATTTTTTTTTATTTTTTTTTACACATTTGAAAATTTTTTTTTTAACTTTTTTACTTTGTCCCAGGGGGGGACATCACAGATCGGTGATCTGACAGTTTGCACCGCACTCTGTCAGATCACCGATCGGAGAGCAGTGCAGGCTGCTTCACAGTGCCTGCTCTGAGCAGGCTCTGTGAAGCCACCTCCCTCCCTGCAGGACCCGGATCCGCGGCCATCTTGGATCCGGGGATCGAGCAGGCAGGGAGGGAGGTAAGACCATCGCAGCAACGCGATCACATCGCGTTGCTGCGGGGGGCTCAGGGAAGCCCGCAGGGAGCCCCCTCCCTGCGCGATGCTTCCCTGCACCGCCGGCACATCCCGATCATCTTTGATTGCGGTGTGCCAGGGGTTAATGTGCCGGGGGCGGTCCGTGACCGCTCCTGGCACATAGTGCCGGATGTCAGCTGCGATAGGCAGCTGACACCTGTCCGCGATCGGCGGCGCTCCCCCCGTGAGCGCCGCCGATCGCGCTGGACGTACTATCCCGTCCATGGTCATGGGGGCCCACCCCACCTCGACGGGATAGTACGTCCGATGTCAGAAAGGGGTTAATTTTGCATGACAAAGCATTCCATGACATTACTTATTTATCAAAATCTAGGGTCAAAATGAAGAACTAGTGTATGAAAAAAATAAGTACACCCCATGATACAATGGTTGGAAAAAAAGCTTTAGCAGCAATTACTTATAGTAATCATTTACTGCAGGGGTGGGGAATCTTAGGCCCACGGGTCATTTACTGCCTGCAATTAACTTTTCTCCGGCCCCTGGGCAGATTTCTGGGCACCACAGTGCTTGAGCCGGCAGCTGTGTTTTGATGGCAATGGGCATTTTAATTAGTTCTTGCTCTCTGAGCATGTGCACACAGCATTCGTTACTGAACAGTGAGATGGGTGCAATGGAACACTGGTGCCAGCGTCAAGATGTAATTTGTGGGTGGAGATAGAGGACAGTTTTTACAGCACCCAAAAGATGGTTTAAATATCCAAATGACCCATGGCAGAAACAAGGTTTATCACCCCTGATGTACTGTGTGACTTTATTAGTCTTTCACATTGTTCTGGAGGTATTTAGGCCCAATCTTGATCAAAACATTACTTAAAGTGTACCTGTTCTTTCAAGTATTTTTTCCGTTTTCAGAATAAATCACCTAGTGTATGTAGATGACTATTTCTGGCTATTATATGACTTGTTTCCTGTATTTCAGAACTGTAGGCTCTCTTAATTTGCAGTTGAGCTGTGGAAGGACACTATCAGCTGTGATCTCTCCTGTAAGCAGCGCAGCATTCGGAGAGGGATTCCTGTTCTTCATTTCTTTTTAGCACATAGAATAAATAGAATGGAGGAAAATATAAACATTGAACTGTGAGGATGTTATTCAAGCACTTATGTAAGGTAAAAAAAACTTGCTAGAAAGCTCCGCATGATCTTTCTGTGTCTCCCTCTGCCAGTTCCTCACTCTCCTCCACACTTCTCTTTCCCTCTCCATAGAGTATAATGAACTGTGTAACATACAGTAACAGTGAGAGGTAGAAATGACTGACTGGGCATATTATAAAGTTTCTGATGTAGATTCACTGGAGTGCTTGGAAACATTGTCCTGTTACATGACCCATTTTCAACTTCAGCTCTGGGACAGATGGCCTCACATTTATACTTTTGAATACAGAACAGTTCATGGTCAACGCAAGTCTAGGTAACATTTGTGAGTTAACTTTTGTATTTATTGTTTGTTTCTTTTTTTAATCTATGAATCAAATTATACTTACAGTAGTTTTTCTTATGACTAGCTATGTAGGGAATACTCACGTAATTGCATTTAGAGTAGTCACCATTCACAATTTTGTCCTTCAGTGCTTTTTCCACCGAAGCAAACTTATGAGGTTGAAGCTGACCAGCAGCCACTGATTGACTGCAGCTGTAAAGTTTGACATTACAGAGACAATTTTCCTAGAGCAGAGCTAATTTACATACTGAACTTAAATGCCAATGTTCAGCCTTCTTTTTTCTTCTTTTGCCTTTCCGAGGTACCGCGCTTTTCTTTTTGTTACCTTTATGTAAATCTAGCTTTGTTAGTCAACATGGCATGATCCTAAACTCTTCTCTTTGGGCGTCTTGCACAATCAGACAAGATTCATATTACAGGATCAATAAGAAGGGGCCATATTCCAGGAGTGGAGAATTGTGGCAACAAAAAATTAGCAACCAGACTCAGGAGAACAGAGGTATTTATACCACGTAAAAAATTACATATTTATAGCATTTGATAGGTCCTCTTTAAAACTAGGTTTCATATTGTTCGGACATTTTAGGGAAACAGTGTCTTGTTAATATGTGTGTACGGCCGGGGTCACACTAGAGAGGAGGAATACGGACGTATGAGAGGCGCAAAAACAACGCATTTCACACGGACCAATGTTTCTCTATGGGGCAGCTCATATCTGCCGTATATATTTCTCGGCCGTATTTTACGGGCTGAGAAAACGCAGCATGCTGCGCTTGTCAGCATATTGCACAAAAAATACGCCAATGAAAGTATGCGGGTGAGAAAAATACGGATTACACAGGGACCATGCATGTGACTTGCGAGAAATATGCAGCGGAGTTCTATAGAAATGTCAGTAATTCAGTACGGTGTACAGTAAAATCACACTGACAGGTTAGAATAGAATAGCTAAAATAAATGTCTACACATAGAATAGGTATATACAGTGGGGCAAAAAAGTATTTAGTCAGTCAGCAATAGTGCAAGTTCCACCACTTAAAAAGATGAGAGGCGTCTGTAATTTACATCATAGGTAGACCTCAACTATGGGAGACAAACTGAGAAAAAAAAATCCAGAAAAACACATTGTCTGTTTTTTTAATCATTTTATTTGCATATTATGGTGGAAAATAAGTATTTGGTCAGAAGCAAACAATCAAGATTTCTGGCTCTCACAGACCTGTAACTTCTTCTTTAAGAGTCTCCTCTTTCCTCCACTCATTACCTGTAGTAATGGCACCTGTTTAAACTTGTTATCAGTATAAAAAGACACCTGTGCACACCCTCAAACAGTCTGACTCCAAACTCCACTATGGTGAAGACTAAAGAGCTGTCAAAGGACACCAGAAACAAAATTGTAGCCCTGCACCAGGCTGGGAAGACTGAATCTGCAATAGCCAACCAGCTTGGAGTGAAGAAATCAACAGTGGGAGCAATAATTAGAAAATGGAAGACATACAAGACCACTGATAATCTCCCTCGATCTGGGGCTCCACCCAAAATCCCACCCCGTGGGGTCAGAATGATCACAAGAACTGTGAGCAAAAATCCCAGAACCACGCGGGGGGACCTAGTGAATGAACTGCAGAGAGCTGGGACCAATGTAACAAGGCCTACCATAAGTAACACACTACGCCACCATGGACTCAGATCCTTCAGTGCCAGACGTGTCCCACTGCTTAAGCCAGTATATGTCCGGGCCCGTCTGAAGTTTGCTAGAGAGCATTTGGATGATCCAGAGGAGTTTTGGGAGAATGTCCTATGGTCTGATGAAACCAAACTGAAACTGTTTGGTAGAAACACAACTTGTCGTGTTTGGAGGAAAAAGAATACTGAGTTGCATCCATCAAACACCATACCTACTGTAAAGCATGGTGGTGGAAACATCATGCTTTGGGTCTGTTTCTCTGCAAAGGGGCCAGGACGACTGATCCGGGTACATGAAAGAATGAATGGGGCCATGTATCGTGAGATTTTGAGTGCAAACCTCCTTCCATCAGCAAGGGCATTGAAGATGAAATGTGGCTGGGTCTTTCAACATGACAATGATCCAAAGCACACCGCCAGGGCAATAAAGGAGTGGCTTCGTAAGAAGCATTTCAAGGTCCTGGAGTGGCCTAGCCAGTCTCCAGATCTCAATCCTATAGAAAACCTTTGGAGGGAGTTGAAATTCCGTGTTGCCAAGCGAAAAGCCCAAAACATCACTGCTCTAGAGGAGATCTGCATGGAGGAATGGGCCAACATACCAACAACAGTGTGTGGCAACCTTGTGAAGACTTACAGAAAACGTTTGACCTCTGTCATTGCCAACAAAGGATATATTACAAAGTATTGAGATTAAATTTTGTTTCTGACCAAATACTTATTTTCCACCATAATATGCAAATAAAATGTTAAAAAAACAGACAATGTGATTTTCTGGATTTTTTTTTCTCAGTTTGTCTCCCATAGTTGAGGTCTACCTATGATGTAAATTACAGACGCCTCTCATCTTTTTAAGTGGTGGAACTTGCACTATTGCTGACTGACTAAATACTTTTTTGCCCCACTGTATATATATATATATATATATATATATATATATACTAGATGGCAGCCCGATTCTAAAGAATCGGGAGTCTAGAATCCATATATACTTTATTTATTCAAATGTAAGAATAATACAATTAATAAATAATAGTAAGAAAGAACAAAAATAATAGGCAGTATATGGAGAAAACACCAAACAAAAGTTCAAAATTGGTGTGAAAATGTCACTGAACCACTTCACAACTAAATATATATAGTTTTGGTAAATGGTATTATCATTTTTTTGACGAAATTCGGCAGGAGCTTGAAGAGCAACGTCACTGGGCCCGCCTCCACGCAGTAGAAACTTGCTGTGAGGTAAAAATTCAAAAATCACACCAAAATGGCGGGCGGAGTGTGTCACAGTACGGCACGTTTCTGATTGGTCGCTCGCAGCAGGCGGCAACCAATCAGACACTGGACACTGTTGACGTCACTTATCTCCGGACATTAGCTCCGGACATTAGCTCCGGACATTATCTCCGCACATTAGCTCCGGACATTAGCCCCGGACATTAGCTCCGGACAAAGCCACGGAAGTTGGCACAAATTGCAGGAAGTAGTATTCTAGGCAATTAATCTCCGGACATTAGCTCCGGACATTAGCTCCGGACATTAGCTCCGGACAAAGCTACGGAAGTTGGCACAAATTGCAGGAAGTAGTATTCTAGGCAATTATATATTAGATGTCATTGACACACACATATGTATATACAGTGGGGCAAAAAAGTATTTAGTCAGTCAGCAATAGTGCAAGTTCCACCACTTAAAAAGATGAGAGGCGTCTGTAATTTACATCATAGGTAGACCTCAACTATGGGAGACAAACTGAGAAAAAAAAATCCAGAAAATCACATTGTCTGTTTTTTTATCATTTTTTTTGCATATTATGGTGGAAAATAAGTATTTGGTCAGAAACAAACAATCAAGATTTCTGGCTCTCACAGACCTGTAACTTCTTCTTTAAGAGTCTCCTCTTTCCTCCACTCATTACCTGTAGTAATGGCACCTGTTTAAACTTGTTATCAGTATAAAAAGACACCTGTGCACACCCTCAAACAGTCTGACTCCAAACTCCACTATGGTGAAGACCAAAGAGCTGTCAAAGGACACCAGAAACAAAATTGTAGCCCTGCACCAGGCTGGGAAGACTGAATCTGCAATAGCCAACCAGCTTGGAGTGAAGAAATCAACAGTGGGAGCAATAATTAGAAAATGGAAGACATACAAGACCACTGATAATCTCCCTCGATCTGGGGCTCCACGAAAAATCCCACCCCGTGGGGTCAGAATGATCACAAGAACGGTGAGCAAAAATCCCAGAACCACGCGGGGGGACCTAGTGAATGAACTGCAGAGAGCTGGGACCAATGTAACAAGGCCTACCATAAGTAACACACTACGCCACCATGGACTCAGATCCTGCAGTGCCAGACGTGTCCCACTGCTTAAGCCAGTACATGTCCGGGCCCATCTGAAGTTTGCTAGAGAGCATTTGGATGATCCAGAGGAGTTTTGGGAGAATGTCCTATGGTCTGATGAAACCAAACTGGAACTGTTTGGTAGAAACACAACTTGTCGTGTTTGGAGGAAAAAGAATACTGAGTTGCATCCATCAAACACCATACCTACTGTAAAGCATGGTGGTGGAAACATCATGCTTTGGGGCTGTTTCTCTGCAAAGGGGCCAGGACGACTGATCCGGGTACATGAAAGAATGAATGGGGCCATGTATCGTGAGATTTTGAGTGCAAACCTCCTTCCATCAGCAAGGGCATTGAAGATAAAACGTGGCTGGGTCTTTCAACATGACAATGATCCAAAGCACACCGCCAGGGCAACGAAGGAGTGGCTTCGTAAGAAGCATTTCAAGGTCCTGGAGTGGCCTAGCCAGTCTCCAGATCTCAACCCTATAGAAAACCTTTGGAGGGAGTTGAAAGTCCGTGTTGCCAAGCGAAAAGCCAAAAACATCACTGATCTAGAGGAGATCTGCATGGAGGAATGGGCCAACATACCAACAACAGTGTGTGGCAACCTTGTGAAGACTTACAGAAAACGTTTGACCTCTGTCATTGCCAACAAAGGATATATTACAAAGTATTGAGATGAAATTTTGTTTCTGACCAAATACTTATTTTCCACCATAATATGCAAATAAAATGTTAAAAAAACAGACAATGTGATTTTCTGGATTTTTTTTTCTCAGTTTGTCTCCCATAGTTCAGGTCTACCTATGATGTAAATTACAGACGCCTCTCATCTTTTTAAGTGGTGGAACTTGCACTATTGCTGACTGACTAAATACTTTTTTGCCCCACTGTATATTTATATTTAATATAGCGCTAGATAGCAGAAAAGCCGGTAATTCAATTGCCGGCTTTTGCTATCTCCTTATCAAACCCAACAGGATATGAGACATGGTTTACATACAGTAAACCACTTCATATCCCTTATTTTTTTACATATTCCTCACTACCAATGTTAGAATTGTCTGTGTGCAAAACTCGGGAGCTCTATGTGTTAAAATAAAGGGTTAAATCACGGAAAAATTGGCGTGGGCTCCCACGCAATTTTCTCCACCAGAGTGGGAAAGCCAGTGACTGAGGGCAGATATTAATAGCCTAGAGAGGGACAATGGTTATTGGCCGCCCTGGCTAAAAACATCTGCCGCCAGCCCAGAAAAGGCACATCTGTAAGATGCGCCTATTCCAACCCTTAGCCACTGTCTTCCCACTCCCGAGTAGCGGTGGGATATGAGGTAATAAAGGGTTAATGTCACCTTGCTAATGTAAGGTGACATTAAGCCTGGTTAATAATGGAGAGATGTCAATAAGACACCTATCCATTATTAATCCAATCGTAATAAATGTTTAAAAAAACAAACACATTATGAATAAAGTATTTTAATGAAATAAATGCACATGGGGTTTTAACATCTTTATTGTACTCTATCCAACTGACGACTCTTGTCATCTGAAAAAAAGGGAGCATAAAAAAGCAACAATATCCCATAACTGTCCGCCGTACAGTCATGTCCCACGATGTAAATCCATC
The DNA here is from genome assembly GCF_032444005.1 of Ranitomeya imitator. NCBI lineage: Eukaryota > Metazoa > Chordata > Amphibia > Anura > Dendrobatidae > Ranitomeya > Ranitomeya imitator. Next base: position 391,048,602 of record NC_091284.1, on the reverse strand, counting down.
TGAAGGGGTTAAATAATTTTACAACCAGGAGCCTGCTAATGCAGCTGCCCCTGGCTGTAAAACACTGAGAATGAATGGAATGCAGGGGAACATAGCTTCATAGACTTGCGGTGTTGCGCCCCCTGGTGGCATAAACTCATATGAACTCTAGCGTGAGAAAATATTCCGAAAAATTCCCATGCTAGAGTTCATATGAGTTTATGCCACCAGGGGGTGCATCACCTCAAGTCTACGAAGCTACATTCCCCTGCATTCCATTCATTCCCCAGTTTTTATATGGATTGGATTTACATTGAATTTACATTGTGGGACATGACTGTATGGCTGACAGGTATGGGATATTAAATAAGCAGACAATATCATACCGAAAATGATCACTAAGTAGAAAAACAAAAATATATCAAGAGTAACAGAGGGGCAACTCCTGAATACAGCAAACCTACAAAGAACAACTGAGTTAAATGACCCAATACAATCAATGTACGTACTCAAATAGCTAGCTATTTAGATAGCTACAGCATGAACCTATATCTTCCCAATATGATTAATCTATTAGTCCTAAGGTGCACCTCCCCCCGAGGAATCCCATCACATGAAACGTGCGTCGTGGTGACGGCAGGAGAGTACTGAGTCCACACATGGGTAAGCTTTTTGCAATTGGGAGCACTATTTGCGGCACTTTAGGACTAATAGATTAATCATATTTGGAAGATATAGGTTCATGCTATAGCGGTTAGTTAATTGGGATGTGTTTACTGGGAATTTTCCCATACACTCTTTTTGACATGTCTGGTTATATATAAAAAAGCGCATGATTCTTCCTCTTATATTAGTACATCCTATTGTGCATACCAAGAGTGATCCTTTTGAGGTTCAGCACTCCTGCACTTTCTTTGTCATTCCACTTACCCATCTAGAGGAACTTTTTAAGTGTGTTACATGTTTATGTACAGTTTTGTAAAATTAATAAACTTTTGTGATATGTTTCTATATAGTGCTGTCAAGTTTATTCAGCTAGCTATTTGAGTATGTACATTGATTGTATTGGGGCATTTAACTCAGTTGTTCTCTGTAGGTTTGAGGTATGGGATAGTGTGGCTTTTTTATTTTCCCTTTTTTTCAGATGACAAGGGTCGTTAGTTGGATTGAGAGTACAATAAAGATGTTAAAACCCCATGTGTATTTATTTCATTAAAATACTTTATTCATAATGTGTTTGTGTTTTTTTTAACCCTTTATTACTATTGGATTAATAATGTATAGGTGTCTTATTGACATCTCTCCATTATTAACCAGGCTTAATGTCACCTTACATTAGCAAGGTGACATTAACCCTTTATTACCCCATATCCCACCGCTACTCGGAAGTGGGAAGAGAGTGGCTAAGTAACAGAATAGACACATCTGACAGATGTGCCTTTTCTGGGGTGGCTGGGGGCAGATGTTTTTAGACGGGGTAGGCAATAACCACAGTCCCTCTCTAGGCTATTAATATCTGCCCTCAGACACTGGCTTTCCCACTCTGGTGAAGAAAATAGCTCGGGAGCCCAAGCCAGTTTTTTCCGTGATTTAACCCTTTATTTTAACACCTAAAGCTCCCAAATTTTGCACACAGACACTTCTAACATTAGTAGTGAGGAACATGTAAAAAAGTAACCGATATGAAATGGTTTACTGTATGTAAATCATGTCTCATATCCTGTTGGGTTTGATAAGGAGATAGCAAAAGCCGGCAATTGAATTACCGACTTTTCTGCTATCTAGCTCTGTATTAAATATAAATATATATATATGAGTGTGTGTCTCACTGACATATATATATATATATATATATGTATATATATATATGTATATGTATATATAGACTGTATATATGTTTTCACAAAAGTATTGAGCCCATGGATCCATTCTATCTCCATTTTGCAAGCCGGCAAGATTCGCCGTATGGATGCCATACGGAGGTTTACATGTGCAAAATAGGCAGCCACACCTTGCCATATGGATGACATATGGATCACTGATCAGGGAAAATTTCTGCGTATTTGGTCTGTAAAAAACGGACCGTATTTTTATACGTTGTGTGTGACTCCAGCCTACATCTGATACACCTGAGTTTGCTTCTTGTGATCAAGCAGAACACTGTCACAGCATTGTCGCTGAGTGCCTGCTAGACATCCCCCCCAAAATGCGGGGATCTGCAATAGTTGGTGCAAACCGGAGCTCCCAATGCAAACTCGAGAAGCAAGCACTTGTGCTCAACATTAGCCATCATATCATCATCACTTTTTTTTTTTACTTTTGAAAAATCTCAATTCTAACGCCAACCCTAACACAACCCAAACACTAACCCACCCCTAACCCTAACACAAATCTAACCTCAATGCTAACCTTAACACAATCCTAACCCCAATCCTAACCCTAACACAACTTTAACCACAACCCTAACACAACCCTAACTCTAACCACAACCGTAAGCCTAACACAATTCTAACTCCAACCCTAACACAACCGTAGCCCCATCCACAACCCTGATGCTGAACACAAACCTAACCCCAACCCTAACACAACCATAAGCTCAACCCTAACCCTAACTGCAAAGAATAAAAAAAATTACATTTTTTATTTATTTTGTTTTTCTAACTAAGGGAGTGACAAAGGGGGATTTGATTTACATTTTTTCTTTTGATCACTGTGATAGGATCTATCACAGTGATCAAAATGAGCCAGTAGGAAAAATTTCCTATTGTTGCCGAATACTGGCCGTCAGATCTCGGTGGGTGCATTGCGCATGCGCCCTCCATTTTCTTCCAGGAAGATGATGCGGAGGGCCGGGGGATGAAGCAGGAGGGTCTGGGGATACTAGAGGTACATAGGGGCTCAGAGGACCCCATTTCTCTTTCCTCTGATAACCTAGCTCATATAAGAAGAGAGAGAAATTAATTGTAAATCGTACTTTTTGTTTTTGTGATAGCTGGTACTCGGTGAATAATGGCAATCACATGACAGAGGACTGTAAAAAACAGCCCTGATCATGTTCTCCTGGGTCTGAGCTACCCCCGGGAGATCCTGAAGATTTTTTGACGCTAGGGGGTGCTATACCCTTATTTCTCAGCACCATTAAAAAACGGCGCTGAGGAATAAGTACCCTTTACTGCCACCGTCAGTGGTCGTTAAGGGGTTAATAAATTAGGTGTAAGATTCAGCAGAGTGTGTGTTTGTTAATAGCAGAGTTATTTGTGTGTGGGGGTATATTATTGCAGCAGAGCTGTGTGTGCATGTGTACTCCTTGTTTTGGCTTACAAATATAGAGGAAAAAACTCGTCAAATACTCAGTGTGTCTACGAGACGTTCATTGTTTCATCCTAGGTGGTTATTTGGTCAGAAAAATAATCTCTGATGCCCTACAATTTAGTGGGGATCCTTATGCTTCCTAATGGTTTGATTTTTGGAACAGGAGGGGAGCCTGAATTTTTCTCCGTATGATCAAGAAGGCAAATTGTGGTACTTGTTAGTCTTTGCCAAAATCAGCACATAAATAGTTAGATGTTAATTATCAAAATGAGTACATTCCTTGATATTCTGGATGCTTTTTAATGTAAGCGCCATGTTACGATGTATAGATAATATACCTCTGTCACTGCCATTGTAAAAAAAATAATAGAAATCAATCATTTTGGACAACCGCAGTTCTCGTTGTACAGCAGGCCTGCGCATACTAACTCTTTGCTTTATTATATAGCCAATGATATTAATAAAAATGACAGAAAAGGTGGTATGTGATTATATATGTAATAAAATATTATTATTATAGCGCCATTTGTTCTATAGCGCTTTACATGTGAGAAGCAGTACAAGTGCAATAATCTTAAGCAAAATGAGTCACAACTGATACAGGAGGAGAGATGACCCTGCCCGCGCGGGCTCATAGTCTACAAGTATCACCTGTTCCAATCTCATAGTCGCTATACAGGAGGAGTACGGCACAACGTGACGACTTAGGTGCAATGCTCTGCAGACGTTGAATCAGCTGCAGGACACAACTACCGGCTCGGTGTCTTGGAGGTGGGTACAGTTTATCCTGAGAATTATGTGACAGCTTTGAACTTCTCTGGAGTGTCAGAGGAAAAAAGGAGGAGGGGGCCTTGTATTAATTTATTAGATCTCTCCCGGGAAATGCGCAACAGTGGAGGAGAAACCCCAGCACCCTATAAATATTTATAATGCACATGAAAATTTTAAAGCACTGCAGTAATAATCTTGTGTAGGGCTATTGGAAACAACATGCCGTGTGCCTTTCCAGTCTGCATATATGTATGGAGGCTGCGGGTATTTGTGACACATGGAGAACAGTGCTGGCTGTACAATATTCTATGCATATTTGTCGACACCGTGCAAGGCTCCAAAAATGCTCAGACCTTGCTGTTTTCTCGCAGCTTGTTAATGACACTAACATCACTGCAGAGATGTTCAGCAGTCTATTCACATACCGTTCTCTTTTCCAGTGTTCCTGGTTTTCAAAGGGAACATTTTCCTATGGCGACAGTAATGCCTTTATACCACTCTCTTATCATTTACATTAATGATAATAAATAGAAATAAATATGCAAAGAAAGAAAAAAGTGGATCCGAATCTTGAAAATGAAGGAAGATGGAACTGTATCCTCAACAGTCAAAATATCCGCACTACAAAAATGGCTGAGAACTTGGATTTTTCTAATTTTTAAATTAATTTGCATTTTAAGGAAGCAAGGGCTTTCAGATCACCTTACAAAGAAGATTAATACTGTATGCTGAGGCAGTGCCACCACGCCAGGCCTGGGTACCTGGTTGTCTAATGTTAGATGCTCAGCCATATTAGTGGATGGAAAGCTATGTTTGCTGCTTTGTGCCCCTGCTGGTGGATTGTTGGCATTCTCCGCAGCCTCATCCTTTGTACAGCGTAAGGGCTTGTTCACATGTTGCCTTTTTCCACATTTTCTGAACGCATAAAAAAATTGTGTTACTGAAAGAAGCACTACGATGTTTTTATCTTCTTAATATATCACAGTCATATTATATAGCACTGGGTACGTACAATTGCTCATTTTGCCTTTCTGCTCAGCTAATTCTTCTCTTTTGTCTTCTCTATGTAGAAACAGGAAGTCTCTTGTCCCCGCTTTTATCGTTCTCCTCTTCAACTAATGACTTTTAGCAGTAACTCATTAGTCATACATGGAAAATTGACCTCCTCTAGTCAGTTTTTAAGCACGTGATGTCTCAGACCTAATGGAAAGCAGAAGAATTAGCTGGGTAGAAGAACAAAATGAGCAATTGTAAGGACACAGTGCTATGCAATATGATGATTGCAACATATTAGGAGGAATAACATTTTGATGGTAGTGCTTTTTGAAAGAGATTTCTGAAATCTCTTGCACATTACTACCATATATACTCGTGTATAAGCTGAAATTTTCAGCACATTTTGTGTGCTGAAAATGCCCACCTCGGCTTATACACGAGTCAGCTGTGGCACAACAGCTGTGGCACAGTGACAGCTGCAGCCGCTGGCTAACTGAAGAGATCATACTCACCCTCCGTCGCTGCATCTCGGTCCCTGCATCTCTGTTGTCCCGGCGCGAGCAGCTCTCCTCTCCTGAGCGGTCACGTGGTGCCACTCATTAAGGTAATGAATATGTACATGTCTTCACTCTCACAGGCGTGGAGCGCATATTCATTACCTTAATGAACGGTACCATGTGACCGCTCAGCACAGGAGAGGAGAGCTGCCAGCGCCAGGACAACGGAGATGCAGCTAAGGCGTGAGGAGGGTGAGTAGGATGGATGGTGGGGGGATGTGAGCCATGCATACAACGATGGGACCGGGGGAGCCAAGCCATGTTGGACCGGGGGAGCCAAGCCATGTGAACTGGGGGAGCAGAGCTATGCGGGACTGGGGGAGCCATGCTTACAACAGGGGGAACCACACATACCAGGACAGGACAGGGGAGCCACATACCAGGACAGGACAGGGAGAGCAACATACCAGGACAGGACGAGGGAGCCACATACCAGGACAGGACGAGGGAGCCACATACCAGGACAGGACAGGGGGAGCCATATGACAGGACAGGACAGGGGAAGCCACAAAGCAGGACAGGGTGGGGGAGCCACATACAAAGACAGGACAGGGAGAGCCACATACCAGGACAGGGAGAGCCGCATACCAGGACAGGGAGAGCCACATACCAGGACAGGATGGGGGAGCCACATACCAGGACAGGATGGGGGAGCCACATACCAGGACAGGATGGGGGAGCCACATACCAGGCCAGGACAGGACAGGGAGAGCCACATACCAGGACAGGGAGAGCCACATACCAGGACAGGATGGGGGAGCCACATACTAGGACAGGATGCGGGAGCCACATACCAGGACAGAACAGGGAGAGCCGCATACCAGGACAGGACGGGGGAGTCACATAATAGGACAGGGGGAGCCATGCATAGCAGGACAGGACAGGGTGAGCCACATACCAGGACAGGGGGAGCCATGCATAGCAGGACAGGAGAGGGGGAGCCACATACCAGGACAGGGGGAGCCACGCATAGCAGGACAGGGATGAGGGGACAATGCATACCCAGCTTATACTCGAGTCAATAAGCTTACCCTGTTTTCCGTGGAAAAAGTAGGTGCCTCGGCTGATACTCAGGTTGGCTTATACTCAAGTATATACAGTACTTATTTCTTTCTTGCAGATTTGAAGCAGTTTCAGATCTGCAGCATGTCAATTCTTTCAGCGTTTTTGCAACATTTTTTAGACATTCAATTGAATGGGGAAAAAAGCATTATAAACGAGTCACAAAGTGGGTTTTTTTCTGCCAAAATCTGCTGCAAATACTAACCATGTGCACATAACCTCTGTCCCCATTTGATGGACAAATTTGCCCATCCAAATGAATGGGTCAGTGAAAAAACCCATAGTCCTTGGATGCCATCCATGTTTCATTTGAGTTCTCTCTGTTTTTGTACTGTTAATAGATTGGAGAAGCTAGGATTTTTTTTCTTTGCCTTTGAGAAAAATGGATAACAAATGGCTCCGGCACACGGATGAAAAACAGTCATTTGTATGAGACCTATACTGAGATCTTTTTATTTATTTTTCCTGTTGAAGGTGGATGATTATACAATGGAGGCTATGTAAAGTAGAATAATAATGACGTGGCTCATGCCAGCTTGTCACATTTGATTTATTTAATGTATAAGTGAAGGGTAAAACATGAAAGTAAGCATCTGGTCATCTGCCATGGCAGAACGGGTACATGTCTTCACTACTGTAGACACAGGGCCCCACAATTTTCATAGGACTGTTGTCAGCAAGATACTGTTGGGTCTTGAAGTGAAGATGTAATAATAACCCAGAGCTCAGCTATTTCCATCCTCCGTACAGACAGCCGCAGCTCTGCTACTTGTACTTATGAAGCCGCTTATTGCTGCCGGCCAAAGCGATGTTACTGGCATCTTTACAAGTATGAGGAGGTGGATTGAAGAAGCAGATGGGACCTGAATACAGAGTACTGTACATTCCTCTGAAACTGAAGGCGGAGATGGCAGCATTTAAAGTGGATCTGCACACGAAAAAAGCGCTTCTTTAAAATGACCTTGTTGATGTGTCCTTACTGCTGCTGAGAATACACCCCCTATTATGAGCATCTATATCTGATGCTGCAACTCGTTTCCCTTTTAAATGGTGCAACTACAAAATGTATAAAAGCCGATGATACGTAGGTCATCATTGACAGTACGGCATGGGTTAGAGAAGTGTTCAGATGCTTTACATGGAATAAGGCTGCACAAATTCTCCACAACACAGTTCCAAGCATTGGTGAAAAAAATAGTTAATCCACAGAAAACAAGATGTGATTCCATTTGATTTTGCAGGTACACTTGGTAATTAAAGAAGTTGTCTACTACTTAGACAACTTCTCATACCCCTCGCTTGGCCCCCATAAAATAATAAAGTCTATACTCACCTCCCATGCTGGCGTCATTCTCGCGGTGTCAGCATTCACTCTCCCGGGCCTTCCGTGCTGTTGTTGTGATACGTGACGGCAATGTAACCACCTCCAGTCGATCTGAGCAGGAAGAGGAAGTCCAAGATCAGATACAGCTTGGACTTCCTCTTCATATTCGGTTTGGTTCAAAGGCGGGAAAGGTGATGCCAGCGCTAATTGGGCGCCGGCATCACATGTGACAACACCGCGGGAGAACAAGTGCTGAAACCGCGGGAACGGCGCTGGCACGGGACATGAGTATAGGCTTTATTATTTTATGGAGGCCAAATATCTTGATCAAGAAAGGGCTTCCCTAGTAGTGGACAACCCCTTTAAGCTTTTCCCCAATAAAGTCATAAGCATTCTCCTGACATTACAGTAAACACTAACCCCTCCTGAAATCACTGCAGAATCCTCCACTTCTTATTGCACACATCTCAGCGACAGGTGCTTTCTGTATACATGCTTTTATAAGTTGCAAGTCTTCTAGGTGTCTTCACCTACAGCGGCATGTAAAAGTTTGAGCATCACTGGTGACAATTACTGTTATTGTGAACAGTTATGCAAGTTGAGGATGGAATGATCTCTCAAAGGGCTAAAGTTAAAGAGTACACATTTCCTTATTTCCTTTATATTTTAAGAAAAAAATAAAATGTCATTTTTTTCATTTTAAATATTACAAAAAGGAAAATGGGCAGATGTAAAAGTTTGGGCACCCTTGGAAATTTATGTGCATAGATAACTTTGACCAAGGTTACAAAACTTAATTAGCCTGTTATGGTTACGGCTTGTTCACTATCATCATTAGGAAAGGCCAGGTGATGCAAATTTCCTAGCTTTATAAAAACCCATCCTCCTCAAGCCTTGTGCCAAAAAAAGCCATTGGATCTTCTAAGCAGCTGCTTTGCACTCTGAAAATGAAAATGGTGGAGACCCACAAAGCAGGAGAAGGCTATAAGAAGACAGCAAAGCATTGTCAATATGCCCTTTCCTCAGTTTGAAATGTAATTGAGAAATGGCAATTAACAGGAACTGGCGGTCAAGATGAGGTCTTGAAGACCAATCAAAATTTCAGTGAGAGCTGTTTGTAGGATTGCTAGAGTGGCACATCAGAATCCCTGTTTGACTGCAAAAGACCTTCAGAAAAATGAATGTATCAGATTCTGGCATTGTGGTATATTGTTCCACCTCTCAGAATTATCTGCACAAATATGGCCTTCATGGAAGAGTCATCAGAAGAAAACCTCTCCTGCATCCTCACCATAAAATGCAGCTTCAGAAATGTGTAAAAGAACATCCAAACAAGCCTAATGCATTTTGGAAGCAAGTCCGTGTGGACTGATGAGGTTAAAATAGAACTCTTTGGCCACAATAACAAAGATAAGTGTGTAGAAAAAAGGGCATAGAATTTCAGGAAAAGAACATCTTGCCAACTATTAAGCATGGGGTTGGATCAACCATGCTTTGCGGTTGTGTTGCAATGGATGGATTCAATGAAAGAATGGATTCAATGAACTTTCAATAAATGGATTCAATGACATTTCAAAAAATTCTTGATGAAACATAACACCATCTGTAAGAAACTGAAGTTGAAAAGAGAATGACTTCTGCAAATGGATGATCTTAAACACATGTCAAAATCAACAATAGACTACCTCTAAAGTTGCAAGCTGAATGTTTTACAATGGCCCTCAGAGACCCTGATCTGAACATCATTGAAAATGTGTGGCTAGACCTCAAAATAGCAGTGCATGCAAGAAGACCCAGGAATCTCACAGAACTGGAAGAATTTTCCAAGGAAGAATGGATGAAAATCCCTCAAATGAAGATTGAAAGACTCTTGGCTGGGTACAAAATAACTCATTTTTTAAGTCCTGACACCTCTGGTTCTGCTTTAAACGTGGTTTTTACTTTTGGGCCAGCAAGGGTTAATGTCAGTTTCCTTGCTGGCAGCTGCTGTGTTGCTGGTCAGTTGATGTGGGTAGTAACCACTCCCATCATCGTTTAAATAGTCACATGATGCATCAGCTGACTGTTGGTAATAGAGAATAGAGTTTTCTATGAAGACCATCATAGAAGTGTGGAGTTTTCTGGTGCCAGCAGTTTATCTGCTGCGTCTGTGGAGTTTGGCTTCCTGAGTCTGTGTCCTCTGCTGTGTGGAGCTTGGCAGCAGTGGCATGAGCTAAGTTTCTTGTTCCACTTTTCTTGTTTTTCTCGTGCTTGTCACTACCCCCTGTGTTTTCACTCTCTGCAGTGGTTAGGGTAGCGTCCTTGCTGGCCAGTGCACTAGCCAGGGAAGAGTGAGGTGACAGCTAGGGACTAGGCATTTGACAGTGGTGGGGGGAAGGACCCGCATGGAATGTTAGGGGAGCTTAGGGATAGGCTCAGGTTGTGTTTAGGAGGTGCCCCATCCCTCACTCCCTACTGTTAGGGCCTTCCTCTCCCTTTTGCCATCCCATGGTTGGTGTTTGTTGTGTCATCCGCTGAACTTACCTGTGTTGCACGTGACAAAAAGCATTTACAAGCTGTCATACTTGCAAACGGGGGTGTTAGTAAGTAATTATCAATGGCGGGCGCATGCGCACTCTGCCCACTGAGATCTACATTACAGCACCCGGCAACAATAGGAAAATTTCCCTATTGGTTCATTTTGATTACTGTGATAAACACTATCACAGTGATCAAAATTAAAAAAAAACAGTAAATAAAACCCCCTTTTATCACCCCCTTAGATAGGGAAAAATAATGAAATAAAAAATTAAATGTATTTCCATTTTTCCATTAGGGTTAAATTGAGTTGGGCTAGAGTTAGGGTTAGGGCTAGGGTTAGAACTAGGGTTAGGGCTAGGGTTAGGGCTAAGGTTAGGGCTAGGGTTAGGGTTAATGCTAGGGTTAAGGTTAGGATTGGGATTAGGGTTGTGTTAGGGTTAGGTTTGTGGTTAGGGTTATTGTTAGAGTTGGAATTAGGTTTAGGGGTGTGTTGGGGTTAGGTTTGCGGTTAGGGTTATGGTTGGGATTAGGATTAGGGGTGTGTTGTAGTTACGGTTGTGGATAGGGTTGTGATTAGGGTTAGGGGTGTGTTGTGGTTAGGGTTGTGGTTAGTGTTAGGATTAGGGTTAGGGGTCTGTTGGGGTTAGGGTTGTGGTTAAGGTTGGGATAAGGGTTATGGGTGTGTTTGGGTTAGGGTTGAAGTTAGAATTGGGGGGTTTCCACTGCCACCATTGATTCCAGCCAATTTTGCACTCAAAAAGTCAAGTGGTGCTCTCTCCCTTCTGAGCCCTGCCATGCACCCAAACAGTGGCTTTCCCCCAAATATGCGGTATTGGTGTACTCAGGAGAAATTGCACAACAAATGTTGTCTATTTTCTCCTGATACCCTTGTGAAAATGAAAAAAAAGTTCCAAAGTAATTTTTTTGTGTGAAAAAGTAAAATGTTCATTTTTTCCTTCCACATTGCTTTATTTCTCGTGAAGCATCTGAAGGGTTAATAAACTTCATGAATGTGGTTTTGAGCACCTTGAGGGGTGAAGTTTTTAGGATGGTGTAACTTTTGAGTATTTTCTGTTATTTTGACCTCCCAAAGTCGCTTCAAATGTGAGGTGGTCCTTAAAAAAATGGTTTTGTACATTTTGTTGGAAAAATGAGAAATCGCTGGTCAACTTTGAACACTTATAACGTCCTAACAAAAAAAAATTGTTTCCAAAATTGTAAAGTAGACATGTGGGAAATGTTATTTATTAAGTATTTTGTGTGACACCACTCTCTGATTTAAGGGCATAAAAATTCAAAGTTTGAAAATTGCAAAATTTTCAACATTTTCACCATGTTTTCATTTTTTTCAGAAATAAAATAAAATAAATAATTTTTTTTACCACTGAAATAACTCTATGCATGTGCTGTGACTGTCACACAGCCACAAAACATGCAGCTGGGGCGCCGGACAGCTTATCAGCCAGCACGCTCTTTGTATCTTCTGTAGGTTATGTGGCAAGCACTATAGCTTGCCGATTAAGTAGGGACCCGATAAAATTCTCTCAACTCTACTGTATGGTCCACAGTCTGATGATGACTGATAACAATTTCCAGCATCTCCATACCATTGTTAAGGACATACTGGGAGTTGTAGGTTCATGCGATACAAATGTATATTGGTTTGACCTGACATTACAATTAATGTAACATGAAATGATTGTGGTTCTGGTGCTGTTTTCATGTATTGATCATTGTTTACATGATTTATTAATTTCATGATGGTGGTCCAGGTGATATACTTCTGTACTGATGGTGGTTCTGATGCTGAACTCATGTATTGGTGATGTACTAATGGTAGTCCTGATTATATGGTCATGTACTAATGGTGGCACTAGTGATATATTCATGTACTGCTAGTGGTTCTAGTGATGTATTCCTGTACTGATGGTGATTCTGGTGCTGTCATTCTATATTGATGGTGATTCTAATTATGTATTTCTGTACTGATGGTGGTTCTGGTGATATATTTTTGTGCTGTTATTGGTTCTGATCCTGTGCGCATGAAACAATCCATTACTTGTACGATCATGTGAAACATGTCTATTTTAATAAAATGATGTTTCATCTGACAAGTTAAGGGTTACTATGTTTTTATTTATGTTACGAGCATTAAACGGGTTCTTCAAGATTGTGATGAGTCTGCAGTTATGCTATGTGACTGTGGACTGCTGAATTAACACAACACACATTGTACATTGTCAGAATTTTCTGGGGCCGGCAATGAGAGCGGGAGGTCACAAAATTGCAAGTATGCAATTTACATACATAGCAAAAAAAAAAAGGGAAGAAGCCAGCACTGCTTATGGTCAGAACGCAATAACTGAAGTGCAATTGCACATAAATTCTAACTGTATTTCAAATATGAGACATTTAGCAAACAATTGATCAATTCTTTGAGCTACCCCGCCACTTCACGGCAATCTCATAATGGGGCAGTCCTAATCTTCGTATTTTATTTACGTTGTGCCATTATGGCTTCCTGAATGTATAAAAAAAAAAAAAAAGGACCACATTAAATGCGAACTGTACCTGGAGCATTTTCAGAATCACTCCCTTGGTGCCAGGAAAGGCAAGCGCAGGTAAAGGCCGATCAGGTCCAGTGCGGACATTTCAGATCTGGCTTCCACACTGCCAAACCCGCACCAAAGATGAAGGGTGAAACAGGCTGAGACACAGGTGCACAATTAACTTGAGCCTGGGGCGGGGCAGGGCTGCTGTGTGTGTGCACAGGAGCCTATCAATCACAGTGAACACAGAAAGAATGGCGCACATAACCCAGCGTGCGCGGCAACAGTGGTGGTCAGCCACATACCAATGCAAAGCAAAAAAAAAAAGGGAAGAAGCCAGCACTGCTTATGGTCAGAACGCAATAACTGAAGTGCAATTGCACATAAATTCTAACTGTATTTCAAATATGAGACATTTAGCAAACAATTGATCAATTCTTTGAGCTACCCCGCCACTTCACGGCAATCTCATAATGGGGCAGTCCTAATCTTCGTATTTTATTTACGTTGTGCCATTATGGCTTCCTGAATGTATAAAAAAAAAAAAAAAGGACCACATTAAATGCGAACTGTACCTGGAGCATTTTCAGAATCACTCCCTTGGTGCCAGGAAAGGCAAGCGCAGGTAAAGGCCGATCAGGTCCAGTGCGGACATTTCAGATCTGGCTTCCACACTGCCAAACCCGCACCAAAGATGAAGGGTGAAACAGGCTGAGACACAGGTGCACAATTAACTTGAGCCTGGGGCGGGGCAGGGCTGCTGTGTGTGTGCACAGGAGCCTATCAATCACAGTGAACACAGAAAGAATGGCGCACATAACCCAGCGTGCGCGGCAACAGTGGTGGTCAGCCACATACCAATGCAAAGCAAAAAAAAAAAGGGAAGAAGCCAGCACTGCTTATGGTCAGAACGCAATAACTGAAGTGCAATTGCACATAAATTCTAACTGTATTTCAAATATGAGACATTTAGCAAACAATTGATCAATTCTTTGAGCTACCCCGCCACTTCACGGCAATCTCATAATGGGGCAGTCCTAATCTTCGTATTTTATTTACGTTGTGCCATTATGGCTTCCTGAATGTATAAAAAAAAAAAAAAAGGACCACATTAAATGCGAACTGTACCTGGAGCATTTTCAGAATCACTCCCTTGGTGCCAGGAAAGGCAAGCGCAGGTAAAGGCCGATCAGGTCCAGTGCGGACATTTCAGATCTGGCTTCCACACTGCCAAACCCGCACCAAAGATGAAGGGTGAAACAGGCTGAGACACAGGTGCACAATTAACTTGAGCCTGGGGCGGGGCAGGGCTGCTGTGTGTGTGCACAGGAGCCTATCAATCACAGTGAACACAGAAAGAATGGCGCACATAACCCAGCGTGCGCGGCAACAGTGGTGGTCAGCCACATACCAATGCAAAGCAAAAAAAAAAAGGGAAGAAGCCAGCACTGCTTATGGTCAGAACGCAATAACTGAAGTGCAATTGCACATAAATTCTAACTGTATTTCAAATATGAGACATTTAGCAAACAATTGATCAATTCTTTGAGCTACCCCGCCACTTCACGGCAATCTCATAATGGGGCAGTCCTAATCTTCGTATTTTATTTACGTTGTGCCATTATGGCTTCCTGAATGTATAAAAAAAAAAAAAAAGGACCACATTAAATGCGAACTGTACCTGGAGCATTTTCAGAATCACTCCCTTGGTGCCAGGAAAGGCAAGCGCAGGTAAAGGCCGATCAGGTCCAGTGCGGACATTTCAGATCTGGCTTCCACACTGCCAAACCCGCACCAAAGATGAAGGGTGAAACAGGCTGAGACACAGGTGCACAATTAACTTGAGCCTGGGGCGGGGCAGGGCTGCTGTGTGTGTGCACAGGAGCCTATCAATCACAGTGAACACAGAAAGAATGGCGCACATAACCCAGCGTGCGCGGCAACAGTGGTGGTCAGCCACATACCAATGCAAAGCAAAAAAAAAAAGGGAAGAAGCCAGCACTGCTTATGGTCAGAACGCAATAACTGAAGTGCAATTGCACATAAATTCTAACTGTATTTCAAATATGAGACATTTAGCAAACAATTGATCAATTCTTTGAGCTACCCCGCCACTTCACGGCAATCTCATAATGGGGCAGTCCTAATCTTCGTATTTTATTTACGTTGTGCCATTATGGCTTCCTGAATGTATAAAAAAAAAAAAAAAGGACCACATTAAATGCGAACTGTACCTGGAGCATTTTCAGAATCACTCCCTTGGTGCCAGGAAAGGCAAGCGCAGGTAAAGGCCGATCAGGTCCAGTGCGGACATTTCAGATCTGGCTTCCACACTGCCAAACCCGCACCAAAGATGAAGGGTGAAACAGGCTGAGACACAGGTGCACAATTAACTTGAGCCTGGGGCGGGGCAGGGCTGCTGTGTGTGTGCACAGGAGCCTATCAATCACAGTGAACACAGAAAGAATGGCGCACATAACCCAGCGTGCGCGGCAACAGTGGTGGTCAGCCACATACCAATGCAAAGCAAAAAAAAAAAGGGAAGAAGCCAGCACTGCTTATGGTCAGAACGCAATAACTGAAGTGCAATTGCACATAAATTCTAACTGTATTTCAAATATGAGACATTTAGCAAACAATTGATCAATTCTTTGAGCTACCCCGCCACTTCACGGCAATCTCATAATGGGGCAGTCCTAATCTTCGTATTTTATTTACGTTGTGCCATTATGGCTTCCTGAATGTATAAAAAAAAAAAAAAAGGACCACATTAAATGCGAACTGTACCTGGAGCATTTTCAGAATCACTCCCTTGGTGCCAGGAAAGGCAAGCGCAGGTAAAGGCCGATCAGGTCCAGTGCGGACATTTCAGATCTGGCTTCCACACTGCCAAACCCGCACCAAAGATGAAGGGTGAAACAGGCTGAGACACAGGTGCACAATTAACTTGAGCCTGGGGCGGGGCAGGGCTGCTGTGTGTGTGCACAGGAGCCTATCAATCACAGTGAACACAGAAAGAATGGCGCACATAACCCAGCGTGCGCGGCAACAGTGGTGGTCAGCCACATACCAATGCAAAGCAAAAAAAAAAAGGGAAGAAGCCAGCACTGCTTATGGTCAGAACGCAATAACTGAAGTGCAATTGCACATAAATTCTAACTGTATTTCAAATATGAGACATTTGCGCCATTCTTTCTGTGTTCACTGTGATTGATAGGCTGCTGTGCACACACACAGCAGCCCTGCCCCGCCTCAGGCTCAAGTTAATTGTGCACCTGTGTCTCAGCCTGTCTCACCCTTCATCTTTGGTGCGGGTTTGGCAGTGTGGAAGCCAGATCTGAAATGTCCGCACTGGACCTGATCGGCCTTTACCTGCGCTTGCCTTTCCTGGCACCAAGGGAGTGATTCTGAAAATGCTCCAGGTACAGTTAGCATTTAATGTGGTCCTTTTTTTTTTTTTTTTTATACTCTTTATACATTCAGGAGGCCATAATGGCACAACGTAAATAAAATACGAAGATTAGGACTGCCCCATTATGAGATTGCCGTGAAGTGGCGGGGTAGCTCAAAGAATTGATCAATTGTTTGCTAAATGTCTCATATTTGAAATACAGTTAGAATTTATGTGCAATTGCACTTCAGTTATTGCGTTCTGACCATAAGCAGTGCTGGCTTCTTCCCTCTTTTTTGCTTTGCATTGGTATGTGGCTGACCACCACTGTTGCCGCGCACGCTGGGTTATGTGCGCCATTCTTTCTGTGTTCACTGTGATTGATAGGCTGCTGTGCACACACACAGCAGCCCTGCCCCGCCTCAGGCTCAAGTTAATTGTGCACCTGTGTCTCAGCCTGTCTCACCCTTCATCTTTGGTGCGGGTTTGGCAGTGTGGAAGCCAGATCTGAAATGTCCGCACTGGACCTGATCGGCCTTTACCTGCGCTTGCCTTTCCTGGCACCAAGGGAGTGATTCTGAAAATGCTCCAGGTACAGTTAGCATTTAATGTGGTCCTTTTTTTTTTTTTTTTTATACTCTTTATACATTCAGGAGGCCATAATGGCACAACGTAAATAAAATACGAAGATTAGGACTGCCCCATTATGAGATTGCCGTGAAGTGGCGGGGTAGCTCAAAGAATTGATCAATTGTTTGCTAAATGTCTCATATTTGAAATACAGTTAGAATTTATGTGCAATTGCACTTCAGTTATTGCGTTCTGACCATAAGCAGTGCTGGCTTCTTCCCTCTTTTTTGCTTTGCATTGGTATGTGGCTGACCACCACTGTTGCCGCGCACGCTGGGTTATGTGCGCCATTCTTTCTGTGTTCACTGTGATTGATAGGCTGCTGTGCACACACACAGCAGCCCTGCCCCGCCTCAGGCTCAAGTTAATTGTGCACCTGTGTCTCAGCCTGTCTCACCCTTCATCTTTGGTGCGGGTTTGGCAGTGTGGAAGCCAGATCTGAAATGTCCGCACTGGACCTGATCGGCCTTTACCTGCGCTTGCCTTTCCTGGCACCAAGGGAGTGATTCTGAAAATGCTCCAGGTACAGTTAGCATTTAATGTGGTCCTTTTTTTTTTTTTTTTTATACTCTTTATACATTCAGGAGGCCATAATGGCACAACGTAAATAAAATACGAAGATTAGGACTGCCCCATTATGAGATTGCCGTGAAGTGGCGGGGTAGCTCAAAGAATTGATCAATTGTTTGCTAAATGTCTCATATTTGAAATACAGTTAGAATTTATGTGCAATTGCACTTCAGTTATTGCGTTCTGACCATAAGCAGTGCTGGCTTCTTCCCTCTTTTTTGCTTTGCATTGGTATGTGGCTGACCACCACTGTTGCCGCGCACGCTGGGTTATGTGCGCCATTCTTTCTGTGTTCACTGTGATTGATAGGCTGCTGTGCACACACACAGCAGCCCTGCCCCGCCTCAGGCTCAAGTTAATTGTGCACCTGTGTCTCAGCCTGTCTCACCCTTCATCTTTGGTGCGGGTTTGGCAGTGTGGAAGCCAGATCTGAAATGTCCGCACTGGACCTGATCGGCCTTTACCTGCGCTTGCCTTTCCTGGCACCAAGGGAGTGATTCTGAAAATGCTCCAGGTACAGTTAGCATTTAATGTGGTCCTTTTTTTTTTTTTTTTTATACTCTTTATACATTCAGGAGGCCATAATGGCACAACGTAAATAAAATACGAAGATTAGGACTGCCCCATTATGAGATTGCCGTGAAGTGGCGGGGTAGCTCAAAGAATTGATCAATTGTTTGCTAAATGTCTCATATTTGAAATACAGTTAGAATTTATGTGCAATTGCACTTCAGTTATTGCGTTCTGACCATAAGCAGTGCTGGCTTCTTCCCTCTTTTTTGCTTTGCATTGGTATGTGGCTGACCACCACTGTTGCCGCGCACGCTGGGTTATGTGCGCCATTCTTTCTGTGTTCACTGTGATTGATAGGCTGCTGTGCACACACACAGCAGCCCTGCCCCGCCTCAGGCTCAAGTTAATTGTGCACCTGTGTCTCAGCCTGTCTCACCCTTCATCTTTGGTGCGGGTTTGGCAGTGTGGAAGCCAGATCTGAAATGTCCGCACTGGACCTGATCGGCCTTTACCTGCGCTTGCCTTTCCTGGCACCAAGGGAGTGATTCTGAAAATGCTCCAGGTACAGTTAGCATTTAATGTGGTCCTTTTTTTTTTTTTTTTTATACTCTTTATACATTCAGGAGGCCATAATGGCACAACGTAAATAAAATACGAAGATTAGGACTGCCCCATTATGAGATTGCCGTGAAGTGGCGGGGTAGCTCAAAGAATTGATCAATTGTTTGCTAAATGTCTCATATTTGAAATACAGTTAGAATTTATGTGCAATTGCACTTCAGTTATTGCGTTCTGACCATAAGCAGTGCTGGCTTCTTCCCTCTTTTTTGCTTTGCATTGGTATGTGGCTGACCACCACTGTTGCCGCGCACGCTGGGTTATGTGCGCCATTCTTTCTGTGTTCACTGTGATTGATAGGCTGCTGTGCACACACACAGCAGCCCTGCCCCGCCTCAGGCTCAAGTTAATTGTGCACCTGTGTCTCAGCCTGTCTCACCCTTCATCTTTGGTGCGGGTTTGGCAGTGTGGAAGCCAGATCTGAAATGTCCGCACTGGACCTGATCGGCCTTTACCTGCGCTTGCCTTTCCTGGCACCAAGGGAGTGATTCTGAAAATGCTCCAGGTACAGTTAGCATTTAATGTGGTCCTTTTTTTTTTTTTTTTTATACTCTTTATACATTCAGGAGGCCATAATGGCACAACGTAAATAAAATACGAAGATTAGGACTGCCCCATTATGAGATTGCCGTGAAGTGGCGGGGTAGCTCAAAGAATTGATCAATTGTTTGCTAAATGTCTCATATTTGAAATACAGTTAGAATTTATGTGCAATTGCACTTCAGTTATTGCGTTCTGACCATAAGCAGTGCTGGCTTCTTCCCTCTTTTTTAATTTACATACATGCAGTCACATGCCAACTAGACGTGCATGGCCTCGGGTAATGAAAATGAACTGAACAAGGTCGGATACGTCTAGTCGGAATGTGACCTTAAGATTGTAAATTGCATACTTGTGCTCACATGACCATCCACTCTAGCTGCTGTCATGTGAGAATCCTAAATGTGTGCAATGCACGCGTTGTCAGAATTCAGAAGCCTGCAGTTACTTAAAGTGACTGCAAACTTTCATCAAGAGCATGGACTAGCCATTTAATTATAAATTCAAGTCGTGTAGCATGCCCGTCTTAACAGCGTGCAATATACTCATTTAGGATTCAGCTCCGCTTGCTAGCTCCAGCCTTTATCACATGGCTGCTTCACTCACTGGGTGCCGGAAACCCTAGATATACCTCTGTCAGTGGCATTCACATTCTTTCATACAATTCTGTCTTCTTCATCTTCTTACGAGATGTGGGTTTCTTATAACTAGGCTTTAGCTCTCCAGTTTCCGGCATATATAACTTTAAATAACAATAGGCTTACAGATTCAGCCATATTTTTCCATTACCTTTCTGCTTATAGTAAAATCACAAGCACATTAGAATATCAATTGTACAATGTTTCTTTAGAAAACCTGCGTATTAAGGTAACAGAATAAACAGCAGGATAAATACCGGTGCTGTAATAACACAACGTGGTTGTAGGGATTGAATAGCCTTTAAAAATAGAGTTAGAGGAAAATCTCCTGTGGTTGTAAGTTGCCAGTGATAGGATCGCTAGGAAATTGTCTAGTTCTCTTCTCTTCACAAAGCACACACAGAGACCTGCTACATCAGTATGCAAACATTTGCTGAGCACAGGAGGAACACAAGAGACAGAAGGACAGGGAGCCAAACAGCATCCGTGCCTATTCCTCCAGTGACTACAAAGTACCTGTCATACAGGCAGTCTGGCCAAGCATTTCACTATATTGATTCTGCATGACCCTAGTCATGGCCCATCAATTCCGATTTATTTCCATTTCATATAAATCCCCAGATTTCCTCATACTGCTTCATACCGCTTCTCATGTTTCTTGCTCCCTACATACAATTTAATAAAACGCTCCTCTGATTGTATCAATGAATAAGTATTTTCCCTCTACCAGCACTATCAGCGCAGGTCACATTGCAGTATGCATTTATATCAGTTCACTTTATTATTCTTTATCTCCCTTTTATTTACATGGCAGGTCAATGTTACCCTTCGCACACACATATTTTGCCATTTTTTGAACCTTTTAACCTGCCTGTTATATTCATATAGCTAGTAGAAAAGAGCAGCCCATTAAATATTTATTAAAGCATTTAAAATAAATACATTAGAGATTCTACCTATTTCGATAACTTAAAAAAATTATTTGTCAGTCAGAACCTATAGGCCATGCTTATCTGCTATTTATTTTCTTTCGTTTTTTTCTTGCTTCTGGGTCAAGAGCTTTAATAGTTGTCACCCGTAATGTTGGTTTAACTGACAGCTATTACTCTCATCTCGTTTACATATGCACACTTTGTTTTGTTGAGTGTGCATGTGTTTTCATGGAACAGAGTAAAGGCCCCTTCACATTAAGCGACGCTGCAGCGATACCGACAACGATCCGGATCGCTGCAGCGTCGCTGTTTGGTCGCTGGAGAGCTGTCACACAGACAGCTCTCCAGCGACCAACGATGCCGGTAACCAGGGTAAACATCGGGTTACTAAGCGCAGGGCCGCGTTTAGTAACCCGATGTTTACCCTGGTTACCAGCGTAAAAGTAAAAAAAAAAAAACACTACATACTTACCTACCGCTGTCTGTCCCCGGCGCTGTGCTTCTCTGCACTCCTCCTGTACTGGCTGTGAGCACAGCGGCCGGAAAGCAGAGCGGTGACGTCACCGCTCTGCTTTCCGGCTGACCGACGATCACAGCCAGTACAGGAGGAGTGCAGAGCACAGCGCCGGGGACAGACAGCGGAAGGTAAGTATGTAGTGTTTTTTTTTTTTTACTTTTACGCTGGTAACCAGGGTAAACATCGGGTTACTAAGCGCGGCCCTGCGCTTAGTAACCCGATGTTTACCCTGGTTACCAGTGAAGACATCACTGGATCGGTGTCACACACGCCGATCCAGCGATGTCAGCGGGAGATCCAGCGACGAAATAAAGTTCTGGACTTTGTTCAGCGACCAGCGATCTCCCAGCAGGGGCCTGATCGTTGGTCGCTGTCACACTGGACGATTTCCTTAACGATATCGTTGTTACGTCACTAAAAGCAACGATATCGTTAACGATATCGTTATGTGTGAAGGTACGTTAAGCCACTGGAAAATGTCTTAGGCAGCAGTCTATCTTCCCTTAGAAAAAATGTCCAGGCATGCTGAAATCCAATCTGCCTGATCATTATCCCCAAATTACCTATTGAGAAAGGTGGGAGACTCCACCTTTCCTCTGCTCTGATGAGTGTGGGCACCTTTAGTCTTGCTGCATTGAGTAACAGCTATAATCATAGTTTATTGGGATTCTGAGATGTTCTAAACTTTTCCATTTTCCAATTCATCTCTTTAAACTAGTTCTTCTTAAAATGTGATGAGTCTCACATGTAGTGTCCCATACAGTCACTGATAAAGCATGGCAGATTCCATAGTCACCTGGCCACATCTTCTTTTCAGGACTTATTAGTGTCTTATAATGAGGGCACTGTTGACAGTACTGTGGCACAGTGTCTAAAACTGTGGGATACTGTTGTTGGTACTGTGGCAGAGTATCTGATACTGAAAACACTTTTGTCCGTATAATGTCTGACTTTGAAGATACTGTTGTCGGCACTCCGGCACAGTGTCCAATACTGTGGGGAACTGTTGTTTTGTACTGTGGCATAGTGTCTGATACTGAAGCCACTGTTGCTGATACAGTGGCACAGGGTCTAGTAGTGTGGGGAACTGTTCGTACTGTGGCAGAGTGTCTAATGCTGTGGAGAATTTTTGGTACTGTGCTAAAATATCTGGTACTTAGGGAACTGTTGTTGGTACTGTGACATAGAAGGCACTGTTGTTGGTACTGTGACATAGAAGGCACTGTTGTTGGTACTGTGACATAGAAGGCACTGTTGTTGGTACTGAGGCATAGTGTCTAATGCTTTGGGGAACTTTTGGTACTGGGCCATAATGTCTGATACTAAGGGATCTGTTGTTGGTTCAGTGCCACAGGGTCTTATACTGTGGGGAATTGTTGGTAGAGTGGCACAGGGTCTGATACTGTGGAGAATTGTTGGTACAGTGGCACGGGGTCTAACACTGTGGGGAATTGTTGGTACAGTGGCACAGGGTCTGATACTGTGGAGAATTGTTGTTGTACAGTGGCACAGGGTCTGATACTGTGGGGAATTGTTGGTACAGTGGCATGGGGTCTAACACTGTGGGGAATTGTTGGTACAGTGGCACAGGGTCTGATACTGTGGAGAATTGTTGGTACAGTGGCACAGTGTCTGATACTGTGGGGAATGGTTTTTGGTACAGTGGCACTGGGTCTAATACTGTGGGGAATTGTTGTTGGTACAGCGGCACAGGGTCTGATACTGTGGGGAATTGTTGGTACAGTGGCACAGGGTCTAACACTGTGGGGAATTGTTGGTACAGTGGCACGGGGTCTAATACTGTGGGGAATTGTTGCTGGTACAGTGGCACAGGGTCTGATACTGTGGGGAATTGTTGGTACAGTGGCACTGGGTCTAATACTGTGGGGAATTGTTGTTGGTACAGTGGCACTGGGTCTAATACTGTGGGAGATTGTTGGTACAGTGGCTCTCGGTCTAATACTGTGGGGAATTGTTGGTACAGTGGCACGGGGTCTAATACTGTGGGGAATTGTTGCTGGTACAGTGGCACAGGGTCTGATACTGTGGGGAAATGTTGTTGGTACAGTGGCACTGGGTCTAATACTGTGGGGAATTGTTGTTGGTACAGTGGCACTGGGTCTGATACTGTGGGGAATTGTTGTTGGTACAGTGGCACTGGGTCTAATACTGTGGGGAATTGTTGTTGGTACAGTGGCACTGGGTCTAATACTGTGGGGGATTGTTGGTACAGTGGCTCTCGGTCTAATACTGTGGGGAATTGTTGGTACAGTGGCACTGGGTCTAATTCTGTGGGGAATTGTTGTTGGTACAGTGGCACTGGGTCTAATACTGTGGGGAATTGTTGTTGGTACAGTAGCACAGGGTCTAATACTGTGGGGAATTGTTGGTACAGTGGCACTGGGTCTAACACTGTGGGGAATTGTTGGTACAGTGGCACAGGGTCTGATGCTGTGGGGGATTGTTGGTACAGTGGCTCTCGGTCTAATACTGTGGGGAATTGTTGGTACAGTGGCACTGGGTCTAATACTGTGGGGAATTGTTGTTGGTACAGTGGCACTGGGTCTAATACTGTGGGGAATTGTTGTTGGTACAGTAGCACAGGGTCTAATACTGTGGGGAATTGTTGGTACAGTGGCACTGGGTCTAACACTGTGGGGAATTGTTGGTACAGTGGCACAGGGTCTGATGCTGTGGGGAATTGTTGTTGGTACAGTGGCACTGGGTCTAATACTGTGGGGAATTGTTGGTACAGTGGCACTGGGTCTAATACTGTGGGGAATTGTTGTTGGTACAGTGGCACTGGGTCTAATACTGTGGGGAATTGTTGTTGGTACAGTAGCACAGGGTCTAATACTGTGGGGAATTGTTGGTACAGTGGCACTGGGTCTAACACTGTGGGGAATTGTTGGTACAGTGGCACAGGGTCTGATACTGTGGGGAATTGTTGTTGGTACAGTAGCACAGGATCTAATACTGTGGGGAATTGTTGGTACAGTGGCACTGGGTCTAACACTGTGGGGAATTGTTGGTACAGTGGCACAGGGTCTGATGCTGTGGGGAATTGTTGTTGGTACAGTGGCTCTCGGTCTAATACTGTGGGGAATTGTTGTTGGTACAACTGCTGATGAGGCCATAGACTATCATGGTTTGATGAGTATGGACTCAGACGAAAAGGTTTGGGAAGTCCAGTTCTATTTCTTTAGATTTGATTTTGTTTTGAGCACAAGTTTATTACAAAGTAAGTACAAAGAGAAATCTATATTATAAAAGTAAGGATAGAAAGAATAGAAAGAAGATCAGCTCAAGACTATTATATTAATAGGGTTTCTGGCTTTGCTCCATACTTGTATGTGGGTATGTGTTGCCCTATCTGCTGCCACTTAACCTTTCTCCTTTTTTTTCTCCGCTACCAACAATTAATGCTTATTGAAGCATCAAAACAAATGTTCTGTGCAATAACGCACACTATGAAGACTTAATTCTGCCTCGCAATTCCTGCCCAAGCACAAAGAGATTGAGATTGGTAGTTCAGACAGCATATTTATGGTCCATCTGTGCAGATACTTTGCGCAATCATTGCAGATTTCTCCCTGTATTTCAAACTGGCTTGTCAGGAAATTGTGATCTGAAATAACTCAAATTTTCAATCAAATGAGGAACTCGACAAATATTATTCAGATTTTTCTTTTCTACATACTGCTTTCCACCAAAGGTTTAGGGAAGAGAATAAAAATATGGATTGGAGCACCAACATTTAAAGAGCCATTTAGGAGCCTCCTAATTGTCGTTGGTGCAATTTCTTAGATGTAATCACTTCCTGCACAGCACTTTCTATGGCTGCAGCAATCTCTGGTTTAATAACATAATTGATGGATAATTGATCCAGGAGGGTAAAAAAGGAAAATTAACAAATATTTTAAATTTGAGCATCAAATTCCATTAGAGATGGTGAGGCCCAGACACTATCTTTGTCTTTCTGCTAAGTCTCCAGTAGAAGAACCAGTACACCCCATTACGGCAAGCAGAAAGCTTGGTTACTGAGCATCTTTCATATTCCTGTTTCTTCACACACAGTTTTTATTTTTTTTCATATACATTTTATACTTACAGTATTTTACAATACCAAGGACAAATAGAGTTTTTCCAAAAGACATCAAATGCATTGCCTTTTTTTCGGTGTGATGTATGATGTACACGGAGCACATACACCTATTGCAATGCTTGGTGAGATACTGAACGTGCTGAAAAGGGTAAGTATGCCCTGTTAATAATTGATAAAATGTAGGTGTGACAGAATCATGGCTACTTCATCCAGGCAAAGAGTAAAACTACTAATAAGTAATAAGCAGAGTCCTTTTTATATGTTTATCTACAATGACACAAATGTCTGAGATTATTAAAAAAAGAAATGTAAAATGGTTACATTTTACAAGATATTGCATCTCCCAAACATTAAAGGGGTTGTCCATTAGGCAGACATCCCCTAAGTTTTCCCCGCCCCAGTAAAATATTAAGAGCTATACTCACCTCCGGTCCCGTCGCCATTCCAGCGGTTTCGGCACTGGCTGTCCCAGGGCTAGTGTGACATTATTATGTCACACAATCCCTGAGGCCAATCAGTGCTGTCTTTACTCTCCTCACCTTTGGACAATCAGATATCTATGGGAAGTAAGAGCGCTGCTCCTGATGTCAATAATATCCGTAGTTGTGAAGAGTGAATCCAGCGCTGATTGGCTTCAGGGATTGCATGACATAACAGCAGCTATTACTAACGCCTTCATGTCTAATGTTAGACCCTGTAATTTTCCCATTCCACGTTGTTTTCATTGTGTAATTTTACTTTTCTCAGTACTGACCAGACTAAGGAGCAAATGGCTGCTTGTGCTGCAATCTGCACAATTAACATGTATAAATCAATACAAAAGCCACAGAAAACATGTGTGTCATGAAAAAAGGAGTCCATTAATGCGGTACAGGCAATGAGCAACTCTTCTTCCTTTTTATTGTGTTTATTTGCATCATAAATGACCACAAAGCTGTCATGTCTAATATTCTTCTCCATCTCAGAGCATACTGTATGTACGCAGGCTTTACTTGTTGCTCGAATCCCATAAAGCAACATGACCACAAATGTAAATGTGAACATTTCTGGATATATTACGATTAATGTAAAGACATACGAATATACAAAAATGATTCTGTTGGCAGTATTTTTAGAGAAAGTAGAAAAATTGGAATCCGACTCAACAAGACTGGATTTTCCTTTTTTTTTATTTTTCAAAAGAAAATGTGATGCATACAAAAGAAACATTTACATGGTCGACATGACCCAGTCGACGCATTTCGACTGCACTAGGCAGTCTTACTCATGAGTCATGATATGTCATTTTATATAATGATATTATATCAAGGCTTATGGAAATAGCAGAGGTCTAGATCTGACTTTAGATTAGTTCTTGTAAATAAAAAAAGTCATTTCAATCATGTAGCGAATAAAGAACAGCAGACGTCTCATAAAGCTAATGACTTGAAATTAAACTAGTAAATACAATAGTTGGTGTGCACACGTTGCGGATTAGGCTTAGGAATTTCTGGTGCGGATTCTGCCTCTCCTGGCAGAAAACGCACCTGCGGATTTGTCGCGTTTTTTGTGCGGTTCCGTAGCATTTTTTGTGCGTTTTTGCTGCGTTTTTCTTGTGGATTTGCTGCATTTTTTTACCCCTGCGGTTTTCTATAATGGAATGGGTACAAAAACGCTGCAGATTCACAAAAAAGAAGTGACACGCTACTTCTTTTAAACTGCAGCGTTTCCGCACCGGATTTTCCTCAACGTGGGCACAGCATTTTTTTTTCTCATTGATTTACATTGTACTGTAAATCAATTGCGGATCTGCAGCGTTTCTGCACCTCAAAAAGCGCTGCGGATCTGCAGAAAATCCGCAACATGTGCACATAGCCTTAGGGTTATTCTATGGAAAGGCACCACCAGATTTAGGCAGGGCTTACATATGGCCAAGACCAGACTGATATTCCATTAATTCCTAGCCGTATGGGATTCCCATAATGACCTCATGTAAGCCTCAGGAACGCGAATGCCAACACCGCTGGAACGGTGCCAGGACGGGAAGTGAGTATAGGTGATTTTATTTTAACGAGGCCAAACATTCAGATCAGGAGGTATTTGTCCTAGTAGTGGACAACCATTTAATTTCTGCCATATAAACATAAGCAGCCAGTACCACGTACCTCGCTCATCTATTTCTTTTTTCGCTACCTTCTTTTCTTCCCCTGTCTTGTGTAGGGTTTTTTATTCCTCTGAATGTGATGGAAGTTCATTGACTGTAAAGAGGCAGAAAGCATTTTCTTCTTCTGTAAGACCCTTTTAAGTGCTGGTACACAAAGACATTGAATTCCGCATTGTGTTGCCCATTACTTTTCACATTGTGTGTATACCGAGTGTTTTCTTACATGGGCGCTCTATTTTCCGCATTTGTATTAACTTCATGGCTGCCTGTATTTTTTTTCTTAGTCTCCCAGCATCTTGTTAGAGCAGAATTGGTATATGCACCGTTAAATACCCACAAGCAGTCTTAAAGCTAGAACATCTGGACTGGTTTACTCCACTGATGCTCCCCGGACGATACTCCCACTTTGTATAGTAGTAGGTCGGAGTTTTACAGTTTTTTTGGCATAAGTGAATCAAAAAGAGCCCTGACACATACACATACAGTGCTAACAAAGACGGATTTTGTGCTGCTCATCTGTCCCTTAGTGCACTCAGTTCTCCTTTCATCCCATGCCCCGGTGTCTCCTATCCTATTGTAGCGCATTACTGCTAGATCACAGTCAGACATTAGACTCCATCACCTTCCTACATTTATTACTCCTAAACACTCCATTTCATCCACACACCTACATATCAGAGTGACAGTATATCGGTACAAACTTCCGCCCAACATAACACCCCTTCGCTCCCCAGGGAGGCCTATTAATCTATTAATCTGTCACACTCAGTTGGTGTTCATACTGTAAAGGGCCATGTAACATTCACAGTTATGCTGCTTAATCCTCGCTGCATCTATACCTGCTCCCAACGCCATTGTCAATAGCCAGGTCGCAGTATATCATCCTGTGCTACTTTGTGATCGGACACTGAGTTCCTCAAATCTTTAATGCCCTGACACTGCTCTGGACCTAATACGCTGGTCTGTATGGATCCCGCAACTTTCTAAATGACACATTTCATGTTGATAGGTTTATAATGGGATAAAAATCAATAAAACATAGACCTAATAGAAGTAACAGTTTTAAATAAAGCAACACGCTTTTAAAGGGACTCAGTCAGCAGGTTTTTTGCTATGTAATCTAAGTTCAGTATGAGGTAGGGGCCGAGACACCGATTTAAATGATGTGTCCCTTATTAGGCTCTGTGCTGTTTTTTCAATACAATGAGTATTTTATCATCAGGAGATTAAAACTACGGGACTACAATTCAAGTGCAGTCTTGTCCAACCACACCCACAGCACTGATTAGCAGCTTACTGACAATAGACAATGTACACAGAAAGCTGTGGTGTGGGTGGGGTTAGCTTTCTGAGCTCTGCTACATTCTGCTGCACCCACTGAGTGACAGATTGTTGAAATCACGTCCTCTTTTCCTACATTATGCTGCTCTCAGATGAGGTAGAAAAAAGCATGGTGATAGCTTCTCTTTACTCTGCATATATATATAATGTTTAGGGATGGGCGAACCTGAACTGTAACGTTCTGGACCCATACTGAACACATAGTGTCCAGTCACAAGGTCCTGAACACGGGTTTCCATGCGAAACCCGTGTTACAGTTCAGGTCCAGGGCGGCTGCAAAAGAAAACATAAAATTAATAATGAACATTATGAATGTTATACTTACCTGTCCAGCGATGCGTCCTCCTGTCCAGCTGTCTCCCGGCCATCTGCTTCTGGGGCCGCTCATTACCTTCCGGCGATATTCACTGCACTCGGCAGTCTGTGGCTTTTTCCGGCAGTCTTCGTGCGGTGACCTCACTAAACGAACACTGCCGACGCCAGCTGAAAATTGCCGAGTGCAGTGAATACTGTCGGAAGGTAATGAGCGGCCCCGGAAGCAGATGCGGCTGGGAGACAGCGAGACGGGCGGACGCGGCGCTGGACGGGTAAGTATAATTATAATGTTTATTATTAATTTTATTCTTTCTTTTACAAACCCCCCACCCCATCCCATATCTGTAAAGTCCCAAGTTTGGGGTTTGGACGCAAGTTCGCGTCATCTCCGGCCTTTCTTGAGGTTTTTTATATATATATATATATATATATATATATATATATATATTGATTTGTACAGATAGATAGATAGATAGATATGGGATATGTAGATAGAGAGATAGATAGATAGATAGATAGATAGAGAGATAGATAGATAGATATAGGATAGATAGATAGATAGATAGATAGATAGAGAGAGAGATAGATAGATAGATAGATAGATATGGGATATGTAGATAGATAGATAGATAGAGAGATAGATAGATAGATATAGGATATATAGATAGATAGATAGATAGAGAGATAGATAGATAGATAGATAGATAGATAGAGAGATAGATAGATAGATAGATAGATAGATATAGGATAGATAGATAGATTGATAGATAGGTAGATAGATAGATAGATAGATAGATAGATAGATTTAGATGTATATATACTTGGCTGGCGCTAAACATCTCATATAGATCCCATGATCTGTGCACTCTCACCCTGCCTATGTACAGTACATAGTAATGTAAGTTTTCAGCTCACCCAATCCTTTATTTCATTTCATAAAATGTCCTCAGTCGTATCACTATACTACTGTCAACAAACTGTACTTAATAGCTGATTAAACACAGTGGAAATGACAATAGTTGCTAAATTAATTCACAAAAATTGAAAGTGGTATTCCATAATAAAGAATGTATTCATGATATATGTAGTAATCTAGAAAAATTGCAAGAAAAAAAAATATTTCACTCCTTTCTGACATGCGCCATACATGTTCGGCGCTGTGGGAAATGTGTTCCCGCCGTTCATATACGGCGTGTCAGTCTGACGCTCAATCCGAGTACTCTGAGATCAAAAGCGAGTGTGAGCACTCTATGAGAACTGGCGGCAATGCCCACGGTCGGCGGCAGCCATTGGTGCCATTTTTACTAATTTCCCTGTGTGGAAATGTAAAATCTGGGCTTAAAACAACATTTTTGTGGTAAAAATGTAATTATTTTTTCATCACTGCACAATGGTATAAAATTCTGTGACACACCTGTGTCACTTCAAACATGAAGTGGCCCTAAATAAAACGGTTTGCTGATAAACATTTATCCCTTCTAACCTCCTTGCAAGCAAATGTGTTTCAAAAATTGTGCTGATGCAAATTAGACATACGTTATAAATTATTTTGTACGGCATGATAACTGGTTTAAAGATATAAAAATTGCAATTGTTAAATTTTGACAATGTTTTCACAAAGAAACTAAAAAAATTCTACATGATTTTACCACTATCATGAAGTGCAATATGTCAGGAGAAAACAGTCTCAGAATCACCGGGATCCGTTGAAGCATTTCAGAGTTATTACCTCATAAAGTGACAGCGGTCAGAATTGTAAAAATTGGCCTGGTGAAATCAAGCTTCAGGGCGAAGGGGTGCACAGACTGCGGGGAGTAAGGAGCGGCCATTTTCTTCCGGACTGTCCAATCATTGAATGAATAACCGTGACAGAAGGACAGACAGAAAGACGGAAGTGACCCTTAGAAAATTATATAGTAGATATACTTTTGGAAAATTACTGGTTTAATTTCTTTATCTTTGTTGTTTGACATTTAATATGGTTTTCTTCCATTAGAATTAGCTATATGTTTAGACTGACATAGCTTTTTATCAGAGTATCTCTGAACTTTCAAGTCTCACCCTGACTATGTAAGAACATTGGCGAAGGGCGAGCGCGCTCGTCGACCATTTAGGTGGTCGATCCAGTACCAAGTACTGACGAGTATCGCGTGGTGCTCGGGTCTTGCTCTCTTTCTGTCTCTCACTCCTTTAGTTTATTTAAAGGGCACCTGTCACCAGGTTTTTGCCTCCTAATCTAGTTATAGGGGCAGGGACCCAGATTTCAGTGATGTTTCACTTACTGTGCTGTTTGTTGTAATTTTGATAAAATTATTGATTGCTACTTAGTAGTCCTCCATATTATGAGCTCTTGTATAACTTTCCCCATCACTGATTGGCAGCTTTCTGCCTATGCACAGTGTACACAGAATTCTGCCAATCAGTGGTGTGGGTGGGGTTATACAGAGCTCAGTAATCATAGAACTGTTAAATCTTGCAGCAGACACAGCAGGGATTTTATCAAAACTGCTACAAGAAGCCCAGTAAGTGACACATTGCTGGAATCAGGGTATCTGTCCCTGCATCATGCTGCTCATATATGGAGTAGTAAAAACTTGGTAACACTGATTCTGTAATGGATGGATGAAGAGGGCAGTGTTTGAAGAGGCCAGCTGGATAAACAACCATTTATTTGCCAGTCTTTATAAGGTTGGAAAGCCATAATAAATCATTCTGATGATAAGTAATCCATGCCTACAGCCCAATTTTTTTTACAGACAGGGTAAATAAGTGCTCTATTTTTACGGACTGTCCAGGAATTTCTGGACGGTTGGAAACCCTGCCGATGAGGTCACAGTACGACAAGACCATCCTGATTGTTATAATAATGCCGTAAAAATATTGTATAACAAGTCACAATGACTTCACTGTTCAATAAAGACAATTAGTAATTTGAGTGCCTCTTCTAGTTGGTGCTGCCCAACTGATCCTGGACCAGTTTTTATTTTTCTCCCGTGCTTGTCCACCGTAAAGTTATGCCCTCTGGTAATATTGGTACATATTTTATTTCATGCAACTGGGTGTATACCCCAGAACGTCTCTGTGGAGACGGCCATTGTTTTGATTTGCCTGAAATAGAGCAAAAAAATAGCAAACACCCGTAGAGTTCTGTGGTATACGCCCAGTTAGCTGAAGGGACAAGGTGCACCATTATTACAGGGCGTATGACTTTAGAATGGAGCGGCACATAAGAAAAAGAAAAATTGTTCCAGAGCAAGTGAAGCCACACCGATTGGAAGAGGTATTCAGTCTCAATTTAAAAAAAAAATGATGACAGGTCCTCTTTATATAGATCTCATGGACCTGATGGGGCTGACATCTTTACTTTCATAATCCATGTCAAAATGGATGTAATCCTGTACTCATTATAATTTAACCCCTTTACCCCCAAGGGTGGTTTGCACGTTAATGACCGGACCAATTTTTACAATTCTGACCACTGTCCCTTTATGAGGTTATAACTCTGGAACGCTTCAATGGATCCTGGTGATTCTGACATTGTTTTCTCGTGACACATTGTACTTCATGACAATGGTAAAAATTATTTGATAGTACCTGCGTTTATTTGTGAAAAAAACGGAAATTTGGCGAAAATTATGAAAATTTCGCAATTTTCCAACTTTGAATTTTTATGCAATTAAATCACAGAGATATGTCACACAAAATACTTAATAAGTAACATTTCCCACATGTCTACTTTACATCAGCACAATTTTGGAACCAAAATTTTTTTTTGTTAGGGAGTTATAAGGGTTAAAAGTTGACCAGCAATTTCTCATTTCTACAACACCATTTTATTTTAGGGACCACATCTCATTTGAAGTCATTTTGAGGGGTCTCTATGATAGAAAATACCCAAGTGTGACACCATTCTAAAAACTACACCCCTCAAGGTGCTCAAAACCATATTCAAGAAGTTTATTAACCCTTCTGGTGCTTCACAGGAATTTTTTGAATGTTTAAATAAAAATGAACATTTAACTTTTTTTCACAAAAAATTTAATTCAGCTCCAATTTGTTTTATTTTACCAAGGGTAACAGGAGAAAATGGACCCCAAACATTGTTGTACAATTTGTCCTGAGTATGCCAATACCCCACATGTGGGGGTAAACCACTGTTTGGGCGCATGGCAGAGCTCGGAAGCGAAGGAGTGCCATTTGACTTTTCAATGCAAAATTGACTGGAATTGAGATGGGACGCCATGTTTCGTTTGGAGAGCCCCTGATGTGGCTAAACATTGAAACCCCCCACAAGTGACACCATTTTGGAAAGTAGACCCCCTAAGGAACTTATCTAGAGGTGTGGTGAGCACTTTGACCCAACAAGTGCTTCACAGAAGTTTATAATGTAGAACCGTAAAAATAAAAAATCATATTTTTTCACAAAAATTATCTTTTCGCCCCCAATTTTTTATTTTCCCAAGGGTAAGAGAAGAAATTGGACCCCAAAAGTTGTTGTACAATTTGTCCTGAGTACGCTGATAGCCCATATGTGGGGGTAAACCACTGTTTGGGTGGATGGGAGAGCTCGGAAGGGAAGGAGCGCCGTTTGACTTTTCAAAGCAAAATTGACAGGAATTGAGATGGGACGCCATGTTGCGTTTGAAGAGCCACTGATGTGCCTAAACATTGAAACCCCCCATGAATGACACCATTTTGGAAAGTAGACCCCCTAAGGAACTTATCTAGAGGTGTGGTGAGCACTTTGACCCACCAAGTGCTTCACAGAAGTTTATAATGCAGAGCCGTAAAAATAAAACAAAATTTTTTTCCCACAAAAATTATTTTTTTAGCCCCCAGTTTTGTATTTTCCTGAGGGTAACAGGAGAAATTGGACCCCAAAATTTGTTGCCCAATTTGTCCTGAGTGCGATGATACACCATATGTGGGGGGAACCACTGTTTGGGCACATGGGAGGGCTCAGAAGGGAAGGAGTGCCATTTGAATGCAGACTTAGATGGAATGGTCTGCAGGTGTCACATTGCGTTTGCAGAGCCCCAAATGTACCTAAACAGTAGAAACCCCCCACAAGTGACACCATTTTGGAAAGTAGACCCCCTTAGGAACTTATCTAGATGTGTGCTGAGCGCTTTGACCCACCAAGGGCTTCACAGAAGTTTATAATGGAGAGCCGTAAAAATAAAACAAAAATTTTTTCCCACAAAAATTATTTTTTAGCCCCCAGTTTTGTATTTTCCCGAGGGTAACAGGAGAAATTCGACCCCACAATTTGTTGTCCAATTTGTCCTGAGTGCGCTGATACCCCATATGTGGGGGGGGACCACTGTTTGGGCGCATGGGAGGGCTCGGAAGGGAAGGAGCTCCATTTGGAATGAGGACTTAGATGGAATGGTCTGCAGGTGTCACATTGCATTTGCAGAGCCCCTAATGTACCTAAACAGTAGAAACCTCCCACAAGTGACACCATTTTGGAAACTAGACCCCCTAAGGAACTCATCTAGATGTGTTGTGATAGCTTTGAACCCCCAAGTGTTTCACTACAGTTTGTAACGCAGAGCCGTGAAAATTAAAAAAAAAAATCTTTCCCCCCAAAATTATTTTTTAGCCCCCAGTTTTGTATTTTCCCGAGGGTAAGAGGAGAAATTCGACCCCAAAAGTTGTTGTCCAATTTGTCCTGAGTACGCTGATACCCCGTATGTTGGGGGAAACCGACGTTTGAGCGCATGGCAGAGCTCGGAAGGGAAGGAGCGCCATTTGGAATGCAGACTTAGATGGAATGGTCTGCAGACGTCACATTGCGTTTGCAGAACCCCTAATGTACCTAAACAGTAGAAACCCCCCACAAGTGACCCCATATTGGAAACTAGACCCCCCAGGGAACTAATCTAGATGTGTTGTGAGAACTTTGAACCCCCAAGTGTTTCACTACAGTTTATAACGCAGAGCCGTGAAAATAAAAAATCTTTTTTTTTCCCACAAAAAATATGTTTTAGCCCCGAGTTTTGTATTTTCCCAAGGGTAGCAGGAGAAATTGGACCCCAAAAGTTGTTGTCCTATTTGTCCTGAGTACGCTGATACCCCATATGTTGGGGTAAACCCCTGTTTGGGCACACGGGAGAGCTCGGAAGGGAAGAAGCACTGTTTTACTTTTTCAACGCAGAATTGGCTGGAATTGAGATCGGACGCCATGTCGCGTTTGGAGAGCCCCTGATGTGCCTAAACAGTGGAAACCCCCCAATTATAACTGAAACCCTAATCCAAACACATCCCTAACCCTAATCCCAACAGTAACCCTAACCACACCTCTAACCCTGACACACCCCTAACCCTAATCCCAACCCTATTCCCAACCGTAAATGTAATCTAAACCCTAACTGTAACTTTAGCCCCAACCCAAACTGTAGCCCTAGCCCTAACCCTAGCCCTAACCCTAATCCTAACCCTAGCCCTAACCCTAGCCCTAACCCTAGCCCTAACCCTAGCCCTAGCCCTAGCCCTAACCCTAGCCCTAACCCTAACCCTAGCCCTAACCCTAGCTCTAACCCTAACCCTAACCCTAGCCCTAACCCTAGCCCTAACCCTAGCCCTAACCCTAGCCCTAACCCTAACCCTAGCCCTAACCCTAGCCCTAACCCTAGCCCTAACCCTAGCCCTAACTCTAACCCTAGCCCTAATGGGAAAATGGAAATAAATACATTTTTTTAATTGTTCCCTAACTAAGGGGGTGATGAAGGGGGGTTTGATTTACTTTTATAGCGGGTTTTTTAGCGGATTTTTATGATTGGCAGCCGTCACACACTGAAAGACGCTTTTTATTGCAAAAAATATTTTTTGCGTTACCACATTTTGAGAGCTATAATTTTTCTATATTTTGGTCCACAGAGTCATGTGAGGTCTTGTTTTTTGCGGGACGAGTTGATGTTTTTATTGGTAACATTTTCGGGCACGTGACATTTTTTGATCGCTTTTTATTCCGATTTTTGTGAGGCAGAATGACCAAAAACCAGCTATTCATGAATTTCTTTTGGGGGAGTCGTTTATACCGTTCCGCGTTTGGTAAAATTGATGAAGCAGTTTTATTCTTCGGGTCAGTACGATTACAGCGACACCTCATTTATATCATTTTTTTATGTTTTGGCGCTTTTATACGATAAAAACTATTTTATAGAAAAAATAATTATTTTTGCATCGCTTTATTCTCAGGACTATAACTTTTTTATTTTTTTGCTGATGATGCTGTATGGTGGCTCGTTTTTTGCGGGACAAGATGACGTTTTCAGCGGTACCATGGTTAGTTATATCTGTCTTTTTGATCGCGTGTTATTCCACTTTTTGTTCGGCGGTATGATAATAAAGCGTTGTTTTTTGCCTCGTTTTTTTTTTTTTTTTTTTCTTACGGTGTTTACTGAAGGGGTTAACTAGTGGGCCAGTTTTATAGGTCGGGCCGTTACGGACGCGGCGATACTAAATATGTGTACTTTTATTGTTTTTTTTTTTTTATTTAGATAAAGAAATGTATTTATGGGAATAATATTTTTATTTTTTTTTTCATTATTTTGGAATATTTTTTTTTATTTTTTTTTACACATTTGAAATTTTTTTTTTTTACTTTTTTACTTTGTCCCAGGGGGGGACATCACAGATCAGTGATCTGACAGTTTGCACAGCACTCTGTCAGATCACTGATCTGACATGCAGCGCTGCAGCCTTCACAGTGCCTGCTCTGAGCAGGCTCTGTGAAGCCACCTCCCTCCCTGCAGGACCCGGATCCGCGGCCATCTTGGATCCGGGGCTGGAGGGAGCAGGGAGGGAGGTGAGACCCTCGCAGCAACGCGATCACATCGCGTTGCTCCGGGGGTCTCAGGGAAGCCCGCAGGGAGCCCCCTCCCTGCGCGGTGCTTCCCTGTACCGCCGGCACATCGCGATCATCTTTGATCGCGGTGTGCCGGGGGTTAATGTGCCGGGGGCGGTCCGTGACCGCTCCTGGCACATAGTGCCGGATGTCAGCTGACACCCGGCCGCGATCGGCGGCGCTCCCCCCGTGAGCGCTGCCGATCGCATATGACGTACTATTGCGTCCTTGGGAAGTAAAGCCCACCCCACATGGACGCAATAGTACGTCTAATGGCAGAAAGGGGTTAAAATAATAATCCTTTTTTGAATTTCTATCTGCATCCACCTAAAAAATTCAGTCTTCACCCACCAAATCGGATTAAAAGTTCCTCAGCGACTGCTTTCTGTTGCTGCTGAGCTTTCCCACTGCTCGGTATAAGCTGCAGCTGTCAATCAGCCTGGGGAGGTGGAGACTGAATACACTTGGACTCATAAGCTATTTCAATCGATAGCTGGACTTCATCTTAATATCACGATTATACAGTCATTCTGACATGAGTTTAGTAATTACCCCAGCCTCATCAGGTTTAAGAGATTCATTTAATAAAGTATGCACTTTGTGCTTTGAAATTTGATGATTTACACTCTTTAATACATGTTACTTGACATGCATATATTCCATGGCCGTGAGTGACACTGGGTTACTATGTGCTGAGCATAGAGCATAGCCATTAACGTTGATTCTCTTGAGAGCCACACTTCTTGACAGAGTTTTACAATTTCCTCAATTAATATGTGATGAATCAATTAAGGGTAACAGTTTTTTCACAGCAGTGCACTGTGATGGAGAGCATGATAACAAGGGGAATGCTAACTTTCTCATCAAGTAGAGTAAATCTTGTCAGGCGAATCAGGTTTAAACACTTACTTATATGAAAGAAAAACTCACCCATACACAGTCAGATCTGAACAATTGTTTGAGTATATCAGGTACTGTACAATCAATAAGAAATTAGCCTTTATCAAGGAGATCTGCGTTGTGCCGCAGGGTGCTGCATATACTGCCACAGCCATCTCCATGTTGAGGGAAACAGCCGATAGAAGCTGCTCTCGTAACTGCTTCTAAAGGCCCCCATACACATTAGAATAATGTTGGCCGAACCACCGATATCAGTTTAATATATATACGGGCATCGCATCTTTCTTCTCACAGATGATGATCATCATTCCTTTTGTTCTACAGGGGCTAAACCGCTACTTGAGGAGTCCGGCATCTGTTTTTCCCACAAAGTACATTTTAATCAATAGATCTTGGAATTAAAAATAAATTTCACAATTGGTTGTGTTGAAAAAAATGTTTCAGTGCTGAGATAATCTAATAAATGTGCCTCTGCTGTGTACCGTGTAATGGCTGTGTCTGCAGGAACATGGTCTGATAGAACCACAGCTCCTGGACAAAGGAGGATGAAGAAGAGTATGCAGACAGGACAGCAGGAGGTTGCAGCTACTGGGTTGTGTTAGGTAGAATATTTCCCTATCTGTTTAAAACATGTTTTACCTCACAGAAAGCAGCAGCTGTGATCCCCTACTGTAATGTCTGTATACTCTCTTTTGCTTTCTCCCATGACCAGGAACTGTGATCCCATGCTGTCCTGTCTGTATACTCTCTTGCTTCCTCCAATGCCCAGGAAATGTGGTGGTATAATAAGACCATGTCCCTGTACAGTCAGACACGGCCATTACACAGTACACAGCAGGGGCACATTTATAAGATTATCTCTAGAATTGAGAGTCCTCAGTGGTTGATACCTTTTAATGGCTAACTGAAAAGATGGTAACAAATTGCAAGTTTTCGAGACTACATACATCTCTTCAGGCAAAGACTAAAACAAATTCTGAAGAATCACATATTTATGCACAACATCGTATAGAAAAAAAAATTGATTATCTCAGCACAGGAACATTTCTTTAACACATCCAATTGTGGAACTGATCTATTAATGAAAATGTACATTATTAAAACCTTTAAGTATTGCAGTAATGGTCAATCTGCCCCATTGTCTTCTGTTATGTACATAAATGCGTGGGTTTGTACCTGCCAATATTATCAGTATTTTCTTGTATAATTGCGATGTTCTAAGATTGGATGAAAGCTACCAAACATTTTATGCAGCATTTTCATCATTCCTAAACAGCCGGTTGTTTTGGGTTCCTTCTTTTTCCTGTGCATTTTTTATAAGGTATACGAATATAGCGTTTTTGTAAAAAGTGTTTTTGTTTGTTGCTTAGATCATCATGCCTTGAGCTAAGATACAGTGTCCCCCAGCTTTGTTCTTCATTTTTATTATATTTTGTGGCTTGATTCGCTTAACAGACACCTTATTAGCAAAAAAAAGTAAAAGATTAAAAGAAGAATGTGAAAAAATAGCCAGACGCTTTGAAGACTACAAATCAATGGCATTTTTTTTGCTGACAATGTTATATCCATTTTTCAGCAATGGAAATCATTGAGCGGCTGCACAGGGCTTTTATCGTTCTATAGAGCTCTTTATTTCTGGAAGCCAGGGGTAGAGTCAACATTTGACTTCTCCAATGTCATCTATAAAATATGAGAAGATCATCTTCACTAAATTTCTCTTTTAAGTTAAAAGGCATAAAACATGCAGCTCAAACAAGTATTAAGTTGATATTTGTTATATGTTTCTGGAAGAAGTGGATAGATAGGTTTCAGAATATGCATTGTCTGGGGGCTATTTAGGGAAATGACTTGCCACCACCTATAGGGATAATATCAGTGCATTTTAAATAATTAATTTGTTGGCGGCTTGCACCCATTGTATATGAGTTTATATGTCTCCCACTGGGCTCAATAATGAATGTGTATCATGTGTATTGTGGACCTTTAGCTCAGTATTGGGACTGTATATGGAGTTCAGGCAGGTTACCATGTTCAGGAGCACAGCTGTGGAGCTTCAGCTCAGTATCGGACTGTATATGGAGTTTAGGCAGGTTACCATGTTCAGGAGCACAGCTGTGGAGCTTCAGCTCAGTATTGGGACTGTATATGGAGTTTAGGCAGGTTAGCATGTTCAGGAGCACAGCTGTGGAGCTTCAGCTCAGTATCAGGGCTGTATATGGAGTTTAGGAAGATTATCATGTTCAGGAGCACAGTTGTGGAGCTTCAGCTTAGTATCAGACTGCATATAGAGTTTAGGCAGGTTAGCATAGTCAGGAGCACAGTTGTGGAGCTTCACCTCAATATTGGACTGTATATATAGTTTAGACAGATTATCATGTTCAGGAGCACAGTTGTGGAGCTTCAACTCAGTATCGTGATTGTATTTGGAGTTTAGGCAGGTTAGCATGTTCATGAGCACAGCTGTGGAGTTACAGCTCAGTATCGGGACTGTGT
This sequence comes from Ranitomeya imitator, assembly GCF_032444005.1. NCBI lineage: Eukaryota > Metazoa > Chordata > Amphibia > Anura > Dendrobatidae > Ranitomeya > Ranitomeya imitator. The sequence goes on along the minus strand of NC_091284.1, from coordinate 391,008,034 downwards.
CTGGAGTTAGGCAGGTTAGAATGTTCAGGAGGACAGTTGTGGACCTTCAGCTCAGTATCAGGACTGTATATGGAGTTTAGGTGGGTTACCATGTTTAGGAGCACAGTTGTGGACCTTCAGCTTAGTATCGGGACTGTATATAAAGTTTAGGCAGGTTAGCATGTTCAAGAGCACAGTTGTGGATCTTCAGCTCAGTATCGGGACTGTATATAGAGTTTAGGCAGGCTAACATGTTCAGGAGCACAGTTGTGGACCTTCAGCTCAGTATCGATACTGTATATAGAGTTTAGGCAGGTTATCATGTTCATGAGCACAGTTGTGGAGTTTCAGCTCAGTATCGGGACTGTATATGGAGATGAGGCAGGCTAACATGTTCAGGAGCACAGTTGTGGACCTTTAGCTCAATATCGAGACTGTATATAGAGTTTAGGCAGGTTAGCATGTTCAGGAGCACAGTTGTGGAGCTTCAGCTCAGTATCGGGACTGTATATAGAGTTTAGGCAGGCTAACATGTTCATGAGCACAGTTGTGGAGTTTCAGCTCAGTATCGGGACTGTATATGGAGATGAGGCAGGCTAACATGTTCAGGAGCACAGTTGTGGACCTTTAGCTCAGTATCGGGACTGTATATAGAGTTTAGGCAGGCTAACATGTTCAGGAGCACAGTTGTGGACCTTCAGCTCAGTATCGATACTGTATATAGAGTTTAGGCAGGTTATCATGTTCATGAGCACAGTTGTGGACCTTCAGCTCAGTATCGGGACTGTATATGGAGATGAGGCAGGTTAGCATGTTCAGGAGCACAGTTGTGGACCTTCAGCTCAGTATCGAGACTATATATAGAGTTTAGGCAGGTTAGCATGTTCAGGAGCACAGCTGTGGAGCTTCAGCTCAGTATCAGGACTGTATATGGAGTTTTAGGCAGGCTAACATGTTCAGGAGCACAGTTGTTTGTGTGAACAGTTTAACATGATCATGCCATGTTCTAAATGTGGTGCTGCGTATGTAACGTTCATTAGTGTAACAGCATCCTTTAATAGGAAGGCACTAACAGTGTGTAACCAGATGCACAGCAACACTTAAAAGCGGTGCTACACGGTGGCAGTGACAGTAGTGCCACATTGCTCTTGATTTAACACCACATAGCAATGGTTATACATTAAAGCATCACAATGCAATGATAATTAGAAGATGGTACACTTCAGTAGAAAAACTGGAGCTTGCTACATCTATGTTTCTAGCGTAAAATATATAACTAGGGACACAATGGAACCTGGATTGCTTAGTCTGTCCTATATGTACCCGTTATACTGGGATCAACAACCCAATATTTGTGATTAACTGATTGTTAAAAGGTCTCATGCCACCTTTAATGCTCCATCTAACTTGGTGCAGTGGTTTTGGATGGCTCAATTATCCGCCACTGGTAGTTGATCTTAAGGGGTACCCTGTGAGTACTGTGCCTATATCATGGACTCATATTTCACAGCCTTAACCTCCAGCTGGGTCAATACATAGAGATTCGGAATGAGGAAAATGGCACCTTGTGCTCGCAGTTCACAGCAGAAATTGACACCACTGGATTGAGTGGTTTTCATGTTAGGAGGAGGGGCGTTGGAGGAATGGAAAGTGGCTTTAGGTTGACATTGATAGAACAAGAGTATTTAAATATGGAATTATTGGGTAACTGGTTGGTATCTTGACAGTAGAGTGGAGTGAGCATGAGGGTGTCATCATATGTGGGTGATAGCTTGAGGATTGTGACAATTGAATGGCTGGGGCCCCAGGGAGGCATGAGTAAAAGAAGTACCGCGCCTGGCATCAATGTAAGTGTGTTCCTATAATAGAGGATTAGTAAATACCAGGTCTTCTCTAAAAGTTGTGAGGAACACAGTACGTATGGAGAGCAAACTGCAGAGATGTGTATTTTGCTTTTTACTGTGTTTGATCAGTGGAATGGTCTGTATGCTCAATAGTGCTGGATGTAATTTAGAAAATATTATCCATCCATTGAAGCTACCGTATTGTCCTGACAACTTGCCATTCCCTGTTATAAGTCAGTGCAAAGTAAATCTCAAGGTAGATCTCAAAAACCTCCCAGGTTACAAAATGGGGACTTCACCTGGCTTAGGATGCTTAATCCATTGCCTTAAAAAAGGTTGTCCATGCTTAAGGTAAAAATCTGCATTTACTCTATGTGTTCACGCATGCACTGTCCCTGGTATTGCCGATACAAGCAGGCAGTCACAATTTTGAACATAATGTAGAGTGACTGCAGACTTTTGACCCAAGCATGGATAATCCCTTTAAACTTATGTGTTCAAGTAAGGAAGAGTGCAAGAGTGAAGTCCAGAAGTAACTACAGTTGGATACTCTCACTGTACATACAGGGTGCTAGGTGCTGGCTGACAAATTTTAGCCTGGGGAGCAAGCCCCATGAGTAGCAACTTTTTAATAATCTGTTCACTACCTCCTGCCTTATAATGGCAGCATATGTAGCAAGGTTTTAAATCTAGCCACCTTTAAATGATACACTATTTGTTTCATTTGGGGATCTCACATTATAATACCAGATTCATGAATGAGCTACTAGTAACATGGTCTGGTATTGTTATTTTTTCTACATTAGTCATTAAATGTCTATTGTCGCCTTGTGCTTTCAAGAAGACTCGATAACTTTGCATTCTAAATAAAAATCTAAAAGTAGTCAACTATATCAAATTCACCATAAAGGGGTTTGAATAATCCTGTTTATTAGACACTTACTGCACAATTATAGTAATAGAATCAAGCTTACTGCACAGTACATTAGCAGAACCAAGCTTACTGCATAGCTACAGTACCAGAACCAAACTTACTGTAAAGGTACAGTACCAAAACAAAGCTTATTGCATAGCTACAGTACCAGAACCAAACTTACTGTATAGGTACAGTACCAAAACAAAGCTTATTGCATAGATACAGTAATAAAACCAAGCTAAGAAATGGCACACTCTCCTCATAACTATGTCAACTTTAACCATTTCATGTTGATAAAAACTTAAAATACTCTACTAAAGAACCATAACAAGGCCCCATGAGCAGGGTTGTCACTCACTTAAGCTCCAGTGTCTCTCGCTCAGGCTACTCATGTGGAATTTCGTTGGAGAGAACGTGTTGATGTCCTGCTTTTCGATAACATGACTGCTGAGGAACGGAATCTTTCATCTGCTTTAAATTCGATAATGTGCCATTTTGATCACTTGATTGCTGCAGCCAATCACAGCTTTCAAGGCTTAGATATATTAAAGCATTTGGACATTTGCAAAATCAATACCTCCATTGAAAATAAAATAAAAAACGAACCAAAGCATATAATGGAAATACAGTAGCATACCTTGATATACAAAATATGGTGTGAGCGTAGCCTAAAATACAGCTTTCTCTTACTACCTCAGTTGTCCCTGACTGCTGCAGCCAATCAGTAGTGCTGACTCTCTGCTGGTGGATCACAACAGACTGCATTGGTGACACACGTTAAACACAATAAAGGGGTGGAAACCGCTTTAATTACGGTACTTTTTTGTTCCCACCTTGAGACTGCTGACTGAAGGACTACCTAGTTCTGGTTACTATTGACAGCATTTACAGGGTTAAGGCAGCAGTGCGGTCCTCTGGGGGTCATTCCTTTGTTTGCTATTGTAAAGTGGCAGAAAAGTAACTCATGGGGACTTAATATAACAGTCATGTAAAAATGACACTCTATAATTTAGAGCCTACAGAAAAACATTAAAGGGGTTGTCCGGTCAAAAATGAAAAGTCTGCGCTGGGAGGATTCACGCAGAGTGACTGCAGAATTTTCATTTTATACAAGACAACCCCTTTAATACATGGCATTGCAGAGGCAGAGATTCAATCAAAACATTAAAAAAATCACAAATATTATGTTCAACGCAAATTCTTCTAAAATATTAAAAATATATATTGAACAATATATTTCACTGGTTAATGCCTAGTAATATGCCATCTAAGACGGCAATAGCGTTTTAATTACAAACATCAATTTTTAATGCTATTATGCCAGAAAGCATGATTGCACTTTTTAATTGCCGCCAATATGAATTTAAGAGATTTTCTTAAAGGACTCTTATCACCTATCCACAATAAATGAATGATTGTTGGGGATCTTGTCACACATTGAGTATTCGCTCCATTCAGATGAAAGGAACCACTTCTCAGTTGTCAAATGTGCAGGGAAATCTATAGTTATTCTGCAATGAACCCCACAAAGATGTCTATGCTGCAGATTTTGCTGTCTTTTTCCTCTATGGAGATAGTTCTGCTCTGTCCCTGTATTTTAAGCACATACAACCCTATTATATAAACCCACCCAGATCCAGAACACCACTGCTGGACGTGCATATGTTCCATCAAAAAGTGGCATAGCATCAATTCTAATCTTGTGTCGCTCCTTGTCCTGCTCCTAGATAGATGGGTGATACCGGCAGTGAGGAATTAAGACTTTACTTGCTCCTCTCTGGCAGGCAGTGACAGAGGCATGTCGTTACATGTGTTATATGTGTTCTATATTGTCATTCATTGCATTTTCATTAATAATCAGTAGAGATGAGTGAATCTTTAGAAATTCTAATTTGCCAGCTTTGCCAAAGTTTGCCCCCAAAAATTATGTTTCAATCTCCATGTCAAAAATAGATGTATAACACACTGAAGTATTGAATATTGTATTCAACCACTTTTGAGCACTTCAACGCAAACCTTGTCTTATTTATGTCCAAGCAATATCAAACTATCTGGCTAGGGAAAACAGATGGTAACTGGTGGTAACCAACAGCTTATTTAAAGGGGTAGTTATTGTTATTAAATTGCATTAGTTAGCATGAAAAAAAGCAAGTTTGCAATTGACTTGCTTTTTTCATCTGTTTTCATTCTCCTGATATGAGAGCTTTAATCTTACATTGTATACAGCTTGTTTCCAAGGAGACTCACCACCAGAGCCTTGCTGAGTGTGCGCAATAGTTACATTCCAGTAGAGGAGTTGACTCCTAACATTCCAGCCAGTTTTCCCCCTCCTCCTTGATGTCTATACAACAGTTAGCTGCTCACTTCCCTCCACCTCCTTCTATGCTGCTGACAGGGTTCTTATCAGACGTGTAGAATCAAAACTCCCTGCACCCAGTATAACAGTTTTCCTTATCATGGCTCTCACTTTTGTGAGCTGGATACTTGTTTAAATGCACTGTTGTCTATATATGTAAATATAGTAGGAAAAATTGGCAGCACTCCAACAAAATCAAGTAAAATGATTTTTCCTCCTGTAGCAAAAAGTGGACCTTTTGATATTGGATAATAAATCATTTTTATTGATTTTTTTGTTGTGCTGTCAATTTTTTCTACTATCCAGAAGATCTGGTTGAAGGCTCTGGGACTTGCACCCATCCTTTATTGCTACGGTACTGCTTCTGTTTTTCTTCTATTCTATGTAAATTACATGATAACAATGTAGACTGAGAACAAACACTGACAGGTCATTAATGTGATGTAATATGAATCTCCTTGATTAGAATTGTCTCTCATAGATCAGTGAATCCCCCCAAAGGACCAGGAGGTGAGGAGACTACAGAGCTGGGAGCTGCTCAAGAGAAAACTTGAAAATATCCCTTTAACAACACACTGCACTAATTGACTTTTAAGGCCACTTAAATTGTAAATCTGCACACGCTGCTTTATTTAGTTGGCATGCACGGGTCTAATATTGGACTAGTGCAGGGAAGTATGCAAAAAATGTATTCTTTTTTTTAATAAGCACTAGTGATGAGCGAATATACTCGTTGCTCGAGACTTCCCGAGCACGCTTGGGTGTCCTTTGAGTATTTGTAAGTGCTCAGAGATTTTGTTTTTCTTGCCGCAGCTGAATGATTTACATCTGTTAGTCAACATAAGTACATGTGGGGATTCCCTAACAACCAGGCAACCCCCACATGTACTTATGCTGGCTAACAGATGTAAATCATTCAGCTGAGGCAATGATAACGAAATCTCCGAGCACTAAAAAATACTCTGAGGTCACCCAAGCGTGCTCGGGAAATCTCGAGTACCGAGTATATTCGCTCATCACTAATAAGCACACTTTATGAGGCAGATAGATGCGGTTACAATTCTGGAATGTGAAGTTTTTTTTCTTGCCCTTAAAAAAATCCCCCTCAAAAAGGAAAAGGGATGCAAAAAATATATAGTTTATAGCTTGTTCATCCCTGATGCCACGAAGCACATTCTCCTTAGTTTCAGGATTTAACTTCTATAGCAAAATTATGACAGATGAGTATGAAACTGCTGTCTTTGTTTGTAGTGCATCAAGAATAAAGAAAAAATAGTATTATTAATATTCTGTAATGCAGTATATCACAGATTAATCATTAACAGTAACAGTGACTCTGCAGGTACTGGACCTCCCTATCACTTGTATGTTTGTATTATTCACCAGTTGAGACTACCACTCCCATTTCCTATGTTCTTTAACGCTACAGTAGTATATCGCAATTAGATATATGCTTTTATATCCCTGTTTGTAATGGGCTAATGCAATGTTCAGCAATGCGTAAATTGGCACTGCTATTTTCTTTTCTTTTTTTTGGGGGGGGCGATCCTCAAAATTGAATTGCAAATTGTATGAATTCGTTAATGACAGCAAATTTTAGAAGGCTGATCTCAATTCAATTCAATTTGTATCGAATCAATTTACACATTGATTTACCATAGATTTTAAACAGATATCAAATGTATCCTATATTATCCAAATATCTCATAAAATGTAGCATTTTGTATAGCATTAGTTTTACACCATTGAAATTTGCAAAAGTATATACTCTCTAGGTCATGTGCATGTGAAGCATATGTTCTTCAGTGCTTTTCAGCTGTGACCCAAATCTGCGTACCACTTTTTATGTTCTGATGCAGATGGCAGATTCCCCTTTGTCTGCCCTGTTCTGTATGCTATGACATGGCACCTATGCAGGAGTCTGGCAATATTCCCATCCTGTCACTGAGCAAACTTGATGTGACAGCAGATATTCCAGCAGGAGAATTTTGCTAAACGCCCAACAAATTGTGAAGAGGCAGTTTATCCTAAATCATTCTGAGCTTTGTAGAATTCCTTCAATGAGCAGACATGCTGCATCCCTGCCATATTGCGGGCAGCCTGCAAAGAAAAGGTTTGTGGCAAGTGCCCATGTTAAAGACTTGGACTAAACAGTAATCTGCCACTCAAAGGATTTGAAGTTCAATGACCATATGGAAGCCCCTTATAATCACAGCAGCTAATGGGAAAATTGCAAGCACAGCAAACTGTTTAACAATATATAATAAAATCATTATAATAAGCTTGGGGAAAAAAATCAAACATAAAAATCAAAGAATACAGACACAAAACAGCATTTTTTTTAATAAAACTAAATTAAAGCTAAATAAATTATGTCCGTTTTTAGTCTCATCTTGAATGCTGGAATATGATGAATCCATGTTTAACTTTTTAATGTTTCTTTCCCCCATTTACCAGCTTTACCAGTAAGTTATGCCTCATTCAGACATCCGTGTAACACAGACTGTTTACGGACCATGATGCACAGACTGGCTGCGGCCTATCAGATCCCCATCATATGAAGCTGTTAGATTCCTCCTGTAAGAAGCCAACATGAAATGTGCATTGGGGGTGGTCTATTTCCACTCAGGTCTCTCCGTATCCACTATTCTTTATTACCATTTGCACAACTATTGAGACACTTTTTGTCTACATTTACTCAGTGTATCCTGTTCAACTGACTAGCCACGCTGCCGTTTGTAATATGGTATATGCAGAATTCTGCATAAATGAATAAACCCCAACAGATTTGTCAGGAAGCCTCTATTATCCTTTCAGAGTCAACACCTATGTGAGGCCATAATACAAAATAACTGCACAAATGTGGGCCATTGATTCCAAAACAAGATTTGTTTTTTGCACACCCAAAAAATTATTTTCCTAAGAAACTAATTCAAGACCATATTGCAAAAATGGGTACACCCCAATGAAAGTCTTAGGAGCAAAGATAGAGTTTAGACTACAAAATTCTAATTAATAGTGATGAGCGAATATACTCATTACGTGAGATTTCTCGAGCACGCTCGGGAGTCCTCCGAGTATTTTTTATTGCTCGGAGATTTAGTTTTTCTTGCCGCAGCTGAATGATTTACATCTGTTATCCAGCATAAGTACATGTGGAGGTTGCCTGGTTGCTAGGGAATCCCCACATGTACTTATGCTGGCTAACAGATGTAAATCATTCAGCTGCGACAAGTATATTTGCTCATCACTACTAATTAACAAGAATTCATCCACAGGTAAGTCTTATTGATTAAACAAGAAAACATCAAAAAGGTTGTTAATTAAAAAAAATACTTCCTATTTAATACTGTCAACACTAGCACCACATGGCAGAGAAATGTCACATACCTAGGGAAGAAAATAATTTGTTTACATAAGAAAGGTAAAGGCAACAAGAAGATCGGCCAAGCTTTACTTATCAGTCAGAATAGCAAAAGTGATACAGAAATTTGACAAAGATGGAAATGCAACAAACTCACTAAGAGATCCAGGTCCAGAAGTTAGCACCTAACCAGGAGCATCTTCTGATGAGGAGGGTTGGAGAAAATTGACATGCAAGATCACTGCAGTTAATAGATAGTCAAATCAAGGAGAGTGTTTACCGTGACACAATACGGTCTACACTGGCATGAATGAGTGTCGTATCCTAAAACCCATAAACAAAAAAGCCTGTTTACAATTTGCCTTAGCCCATGTTGAAAAATATGAAGACTTCCAGGACTCTATACCCTGGAGTGATGAGACCAATCTAAATGTTTTTGAAACGGATGGCTTCAAAACTGTATTGCATCGTAACGGTGAAAAATACAAACAATGCATGGTGCCTACAGTGAAACATGTTCGTGGCAGTGTCCTTATGTGGGGCCGCCTGAATGCTACTGGTGTTAGGGAGGTATATTTCATAGATGGTATGAATTCACATGTACTGCTCTATATTGAAAGAGAAGATGATTCTATCATTCCATGCCCTTGGAAGATGTGCACTTGTCCAACATAACAATGATCCAAAACACACATCGCAAGACGCTGTTGCATTTTTGAAGAAGAGAGTGAAAGAAATTCAGTGGCCAAATATGTCTCCTGATCTGAACTCAATCAATCACCTATGAGGCATTCTGAAGAGACAAGTTGAGCATCACTCTCCATCCAGCATCCAGGCTCTAAAAGAGGTCATTCTTGAAGAGTGAAAAGAGATAGATGTTGCAATATGTCACAAACTTGTTCACTTCATTGTTATGATAAGGTAATTCAGTACCACAATGGACATAGAGGTCAGAGCACATACAGTGACCTGACAATAACCAAAAAACATAGAACGAGCTCTGAGACGTGGGAACTCTGCTGACCGCAATCCCTAATCCTCTCAAACCACACTAGAGGCAGCCGTGGATTGCGCCTAACGCTCCCTATGCAACTCGGCACAGCCTGAGAAACTAGCTAGCCTGAAGATAGAAAATAAGCCTACCTTGCCTCAGAGAAATACCCCAAAGGAAAAGGCAGCCCCCACATGTAATGACTGTGAGTTAAGATGAAAAGACAAACGTAGAGATGAAATAGATTTAGCAAAGTGAGGCCCGACTTTCTGAACAGAGCGAGGATAGGAAAGGTAACTTTGCGGTCAACACAAAACCCTACAAAAACCACGCAAAGGGGGCAAAAAGACCCTCCGTACCGAACTAACGGCACGGAGGTACACCCTCTGCGTCCCAGAGCTTCCAGCAAGCAGAAAAAAACAAATAGACAAGCTGGACAGAAAAAAACAGCAAACAAAATAGCAAAGCGGAACTTAGCTATGCAGAGCAGCAGGCCACAGGAACGATCCAGGAGGAAACAGGTCCAATACTAGAACATTGACTGGAGGCCAGGATCAAGGCACTAGGTGGAGTTAAATAGAGCAGCACCTAACGACTTCACAACATCACCTGAGGAAGGAAACTCAGAAGCTGCAGTACCACTTTCCTCCACCAACGGAAGCTCACAGAGAGAATCAGCCGAAGTACTACTTGTGACCACAGGAGGGAGCTCTGCCACAGAATTCACAACAGTACCCCCCCTTGAGGAGGGGTCACCGAACCCTCACCAGAGCCCCCAGGATGACCCGGATGAGCCACATGAAAGGCACGAACAAGATCAGGGGCATGGACATCAGAGGCAAAGACCCAAGAATTATCTTCCTGAGCATAACCCTTCCACTTAACCAGATACTGGAGTTTCCGTCTTGAAACACGAGAATCCAAAATCTTCTCCACAATATACTCCAACTCCCCCTCCACCAAAACCGGGGCAGGAGGATCAACAGATGGAACCATAGGTGCCACGTATCTCCGCAACAATGACCTATGGAATACGTTATGTATGGAAAAAGAATCTGGAAGGGTCAGACGAAAAGACACAGGATTAAGAACCTCAGAAATCCTATACGGACCAATGAAACGAGGTTTAAACTTAGGAGAGGAAACCTTCATAGGAATATGACGAGAAGATAACCAAACCAAATTCCCAACACGAAGTCGGGGACCCGCACAGCGTCTGCGATTAGCGAAACGTTGAGCCTTCTCCTGGGACAAGGTCAAATTGTCCACTACATGAGTCCAAATCTGCTGCAACCTGTCCACCACAGTATCCACACCAGGACAGTCCGAAGACTCAACCTGCCCTGAAGAGAAACGAGGATGGAACCCAGAGTTGCAGAAAAACGGGGAAACCAAGGTAGCCGAGCTGGCCCGATTATTAAGGGCGAACTCAGCCAAAGGCAAAAAGGACACCCAGTCATCCTGATCAGCAGAAACAAAGCATCTCAGATATGTTTCCAAGGTCTGATTGGTTCATTCGGTCTGGCCATTAGTCTGAGGATGGAAAGCCGAGGAAAAAGACAAGTCAATGCCCATCCTACCACAAAAGGCTCGCCAAAACCACGAAACAAACTGGGAACCTCTGTCAGAAACGATATTCTCTGGAATGCCATGTAAACGAATCACATGCTTGAAGAACAATGGCACCAAATCAGAGGAGGAAGGTAATTTAGACAAGGGTACCAAATGGACCATCTTAGAGAAGCGATCACAGACCACCCAAATGACTGACATCTTTTGAGAGACGGGAAGATCTGAAATAAAATCCATAGAGATATGTGTCCAAGGCCTCTTCGGGACCGGCAAGGGCAAAAGCAACCCACTGGCACGAGAACAGCAGGGCTTAGCCCGAGCACAAATCCCACAGGACTGCACAAAAGAACGCACATCCCACGACAGAGATGGCCACCAAAAGGATCTAGCCACTAACTCTCTGGTACCAAAGATTCCAGGATGACCAGCCAACACCGAACAATGAACCTCAGAGATAACTTTATTCGTCCACCTATCAGGGACAAACAGCTTCTCCGCTGGGCAACGATCAGGTTTATTAGCCTGAAATTTTTGCAGCACACGCCGCAAATCAGGGGAGATGGCAGACACAATTACTCCCTCTTTGAGGATACCCGCCGGCTCAGATAAACCCGGAGAGTCGGGCACAAAACTCCTAGACAGAGCATCCGCCTTCACATTTTTAGAGCCCGGAAGGTACGAAATCACAAAGTCAAAACGGGCAAAAAACAGTGACCAACGAGCCTGTCTAGGATTTAACCGCTTGGCAGACTCGAGATAAGTCAAGTTCTTATGATCAGTCAAAACCACCACGCGATGCTTAGCTCCTTCAAGCCAATGACGCCACTCCTCGAATGCCCACTTCATGGCCAGCAATTCTCAATTGCCCACATCATAATTTTGCTCAGCAGGCGAAAACTTCCTGGAAAAGAAGGCGCATGGTTTCATCACCGAGCAATCAGAACTTCTCTGCGACAAAACAGCCCCTGCTCCAATCTCAGAAGCATCAACCTCGACCTGGAATGGAAGCGAAACATCTGGTTGACACAACACAGGGGCAGAAGAAAAACGACGCTTCAACTCTTGAAAAGCTTCCACAGCAGCAGAAGACCAATTGACCACATCAGCACCCTTCTTGGTCAAATCGGTCAATGGTTTAGCAATACTAGAAAAATTGCAAATGAAGCGACAATAAAAATTTGCAAAGCCCAGGAACTTTTGCAGACTTTTCAGAGATGTCGGCTGAGTCCAATCATGGATGGCTTGGACCTTAACAGGGTCCATCTCGATAGTAGAAGGCGAAAAGATGAACCCCAAAAATGAAACCTTCTGAACACCAAAGAGACACTTTGATCCCTTCACAAACAAAGAATTAGCACGCAGGACCTGAAACACCGTTCTGACCTGCTTCACATGAGACTCCCAATCATCCGAGAAGATCAAAATGTCATCCAAGTACACAATCAGGAATTTATCCAGGTACTCTCGGAAGATGTCATGCATAAAGGACTGAAACACTGATGGAGCATTGGCAAGTCCGAATGGCATTACTAGATACTCAAAATGGCCCTCGGGCGTATTAAATGCAGTTTTCCATTCATCGCCTCGCTTAATACGCACAAGATTATACGCACCACGAAGATCTATCTTGGTGAACCAACTAGCCCCCTTAATCCGAGCAAACAAATCAGATAACAACGGCAAGGGGTACTGAAATTTAACCGTGATCTTATTTAGAAGGCGGTAATCTATACAAGGTCTCAGCGAACCATCCTTCTTGGCTACAAAAAAGAACCCTGCTCCCAATGGCGACGATGACGGGCGAATATGCCCCTTCTCCAAGGACTCCTTCACATAACTCCGCATAGCGGCGTGCTCAGGCACAGACAAATTAAACAGTCGACCTTTTGGGAATTTACTACCAGGAATCAAATCGATGGCACAATCACAATCCCTATGCGGAGGTAGATTATCGGACTTGGGCTCATCAAATACATCCCGGTAATCAGACAAGAACTCTGGAACCTCAGAAGGGGTGGATGACGAAATAGTCAGAAATGGGACATCACCATGTACCCCCTGACAACCCCAGCTGGACACAGACATGGATTTCCAATCTAATACTGGATTATGGACTTGTAGCCATGGCAACCCCAACACAACCACATCATGCAGATTATGCAACACCAGAAAGCGAATAACCTCCTGATGTGCAGGAGCCATGCACATGGTCAGCTGGGTCCAGTACTGAGGCTTATTCTTGGCCAAAGGCGTAGCATCAATTCCTCTCAATGGAATAGGACACTGCAAGGGCTCCAAGAAAAACCCACAACGCCTAGCATACTCCAAGTCCATCAAATTCAGGGCAGCGCCTGAATCCACAAATGCCATGACAGAATACGATGACAAAGAGCAGATCAAGGTAACGGACAGAAGAAATTTTGACTGTACCGTACCAATGGTGGCAGACCTAGCGAACCGCTTAGTGCGCTTAGGACAATCAGAGATAGCATGAGTGGAATCACCACAGTAGAAACACAGCCCATTCAGACGTCTGTGTTCTTGCCGTTCAACTCTGGTCAAAGTCCTATCGCACTGCATAGGCTCAGGTTTAAGCTCAGGTAATACCGCCAAATGGTGCACAGATTTACGCTCACGCAAGCGTCGACCGATCTGAATGGCCAAAGACACAGACTCATTCAGACCAGCAGGCATTGGAAATCCCACGATGACATCCTTAAGAGCTTCAGAGAGACCCTTTCTGAAAATAGCTGCGAGCGCACCTTCATTCCATTGAGTGAGTACGGACCACTTTCTAAATTTCTGACAATATACCTCTATCTCATCCTGACCCTGACACAGAGCCAGCAAATTTTTCTCTGCCTGATCCACTGAATTAGGTTCATCGTACAGCAATCCGAGAGCCAGGAAAAACGCATCGATATTACTTAATGCAGGATCTCCTGACGCAAGAGAAAATGCCCAGTCCTGAGGGTCGCCACGTAAAAAAGAAATAATGATCCTAACTTGTTGAACTGGGTCACCAGAGGAGCGAGGTTTCAAAGCTAGAAATAGTTTACAATTATTTTTGAAACTCAGAAATTTAGTTCTATCTCCAAAAAACAAATCAGGAATAGGAATTCTCGGTTCTAACATAGAATTCTGAACCACAAAGTCTTGAATGTTTCGTACTGTTGCCGTGAGCTGATCCACACATGAAGACAGACCTTTAATGTCCATCGCTACACCTGTGTCCTGAACCTCCCAAATGTCTAGGGGAAAAAAAGGCAAAACACAGTGCAGAGAAAAAAAAATGGTCTCAGAACTTCTTTTTTCCCTCTATTGAGAATCATTAGTACTTTGGGCCTCCAGTACTGTTATGATAAGGTAATTCAGTACCACAATGGACATAGAGGTCAGAGCACATACAGTGACCTGACAATAACAAAAAAACATAGAACGAGCTCTGAGACGTGGGAACTCTGCTGACCGCAATCCCTAATCCTCTCAAACCACACTAGAGGCAGCCGTGGATTGCGCCTAACGCTCCCTATGCAACTCGGCACAGCCTGAGAAACTAGCTAGCCTGAAGATAGAAAATAAGCCTACCTTGCCTCAGAGAAATACCCCAAAGGAAAAGGCAGCCCCCACATGTAATGACTGTGAGTTAAGATGAAAAGACAAACGTAGAGATGAAATAATTTAGCAAAGTGAGGCCCGACTTTCTGAACAGAGCGAGGATAGGAAAGGTAACTTTGCGGTCAACACAAAACCCTACAAAAACCACGCAAAGGGGGCAAAAAGACCCTCCGTACCGAACTAACGGCACGGAGGAACACCCTCTGCGTCCCAGAGCTTCCAGCAAGCAGAAAAAAACAAATAGACAAGCTGGACAGAAAAAAACAGCAAACAAAATAGCAAAGCGGAACTTAGCTATGCAGAGCAGCAGGCCACAGGAACGATCCAGGAGGAAACAGGTCCAATACTAGAACATTGACTGGAGGCCAGGATCAAGGCACTAGGTGGAGTTAAATAGAGCAGCACCTAACGACTTCACAACACACCTGAGGAAGGAAACTCAGAAGCCGCAGTACCACTTTCCTCCACCAACGGAAGCTCACAGAGAGAATCAGCCGAAGTACTACTTGTGACCACAGGAGGGAGCTCTGCCACAGAATTCACAACACTTCATGTCTAGAAGACTTGTTGTTATCCTTAAAAATCATGTAGGTCATACAAAATACTAGATCCAGTTGTTTTTGATGTGGTGTTTATTCATTTTTGCATCAATTAATTTGAGTAAAACTGAAGATTTTGTTGTGAAAGTTATATCATTAAGGTTACTTTCATGTTATGGGTTAAAAATGGTTCCATGAAACTCAGTGTTATGTTGTTTTCATTTCAATATTGATTAAAGTCTTACTTTTCAAGGGGGTGCACTCATTTATGCTGAGCACTGTATATATTTTCAGCTGTCTGGCCTCTTACAAATTGATATAGATACATAGTTTTGTGCATTCTGACTCTCCATCTGGCCTTTTATAAGAAGATGTAGATATGTAATTTTGTGCATTATAATCTGCAAATTGTATTGATTCTTTCCTGGGTGGAACAGACTTCTGTGCTATATTCTCTTTTAGTGGATGTTTTTGTAATTTATTTTGATTATGGTAATTCTAAATGAAGTTTTGGTTACTTCCATTTGGCTTTTTGGCTTACATAATTTATTATTTGTTTTTTTTTGGGGGTTGCAAGAATGGGTCATGACTCATGAGTCCTGCGGCCGGTGTGTACATCACGGTTCATGTTACACAGACATCTGGACGAGTCTTTAGTCTGAGGGCACAATTGCCTACTAAGTTGCAGTAAAAAAAAAAAATAAAAAAAATTCTAGCATGACATAATAAATGATCAGAGCATCCTGGGACAATGGCACCAAGTCAGCCACATAAGTAAAAAATGCAAAATGGGGCAATAAACATCAGACCAAAATAAATTCAGACCTCTAAATTAATTCAGGACTCCAGCTCTTAAATTATTTCAAACCCCAAATAATATACCAAGATTAATTCTGTTCCCAGGCTAGAAACGTAAATCAGAGCCAAGATCAGACAACAAAAAGATAATGTTTTACCTATCCACTCTCCTTCAGAGCCCTGCAGCGGGGTTAGCCAGTGTTGTGGCTGGTTAGTTTCTGGACCTTGTTTGTGATTCCACAAACAACTATCTAACCAGTGTTGGGAAATTGAGAGCAGGACCCTGAAGGGCCTGATTTGTTAGTGTGGCTGTGGGCCATGTAGACTCAAGAATCAGGCCCATGTGTGACTTCCATGGTTACAAAATTAGTGGTCGTTATTTAGATTATTTATAGTCCAGCAGTATTCAGTAGGGAATCACTTCCACTTTCTAAACTTCCTTAGCTTTTGCAATATGGCCTACAACAGTCTAGTTCTGCCCAGCATCAAGACCTTGTATACTGGGACCTGAAGGAACTTGATGTGGCAGTGGAACCTGTGAGCCTCCTGGACCATGAGGCCAGGTTGTAACTGATACCTCTGCAACTCCTATAATTATGCCATTGGTCACACTTATCAAGACTTGGTATCACCTTTTCTGACACTATTTCAAAATTATCAGAAAAATGAGACATGTATTTCATGCAACTAATCTTTTATATTTATAAAATGAGATTGTCAGCTCACCTTCTCGTTTGGTTAATGTGTCCCCCCAGGCTGCATGGATACACTGGGTGAAAGTTGATGTGCATTAAATAGTTAACATCCAGCGCCTCTTTGGACGAATGATCCAAGGAAATCCAAGGTTTCTTAAAACATCTATTTATTTCTTCATATTAAAAACAGGTAACAAAAAGGTCAAGCAGTTTGGATACACTCATGATTTAAAAAAAGGCATAGAAGCCAACATGTTTCCCAGCTTAGACTACGCATTCAATAGTACTTTATATTCAAGTCTAGGTTCCTTTTCTTACATAGTGATACATATACCCATAGTTTGCACTTTCTTATTGAGATTGCAAGGTAAGCTTAGGGAAGGTTTATGCGGATATGAAAAGGTTAAAAGGACAGCATCGAACAATTGGCTAGCAAAGACCTTTCCATTGATTTGTAAACTCCTATTTATTTTCAGCAGTGCCAATTTTGCAGTTTTTGTGCAATCGAGATGTGACAATCCAATGAATCTCCCGCTGGGTTGCGTTGGAGGCCCTCTTTTTCCATTTATTGCAGGTTCATGCTCAAGACTATTGATCCCAAGAACAAGCTTGTAGATGAGGAGGATGAGAGAATCCTTTCTTGCCGACCTTAACAATCTTTTATGCTGCTTTCTTGTTCGCATTTCCACATTCATCTCCAAGTCACATGCTTGATGAAATAGTATATTGCTTGGCATTTCAAGATTGTATTGAATTGTAGAATTGAGGGCATCGATAGCCAAAGAAAGAAGGCAACCATAGCTTTATACGTCAACGCTTTAACCCACTGTACAAAGTTGTCCTAACTTCTCTGATGATTTTCCATTTGCTATAATGAGCTGCATTAATAATTTATTTTGACATATAGTGCATTATAATGATTCTGGGGAGGTCTGTGGAAAAACAGAAATATATTCTCCCTACAGGCATAGAAGACCATTAAGCCGTCTATCAATGTAAAGTAATGTTTTTAAAAGCTTCTTAATTTCCACTATTTATTTGGTCACTCAAGTTGTTAGGCACGTACAGAATATTGGGCCAAGCTTGCCTTTGTAATTCAGAAATATATAGTTTTAGAATTTTTAAAGATTTAAAGAGATTTTAATGCCACCTTCTTTCAATAGTCATAACTTTTTATTTTTACATGTATACAGCCTTGTGAGGACTTGTTTTTGCGGGAAGATTTGTATTGAATGACAATAATTTCTCCATAATTTCTATGGAATATCCTGGAGGGAGGAGGACGTTGCCTCCGAAATGCATAGGATAACGGACTACAGTTTTTTGTTCATGGGTAGACCCGTAGCATGTGATGTCACATTGCCTGAGTTTTTGCATCAGCGTGTCTTGTAACATTGCAGCCAGCTAGGGCACCAAAGACATTATGATACCACGTTCTTGAATGTGAAGAAGTTTTCCTCACCATACTAACTTTCATCCAGTAATTCAGTCATAGGTAGGCTTAGACGATTTATATGTGCAGGGAAACTACATTTGGTTCATCACATTATATACAGGACTTTATCCTTTAGACATTGGGAGAATTTCCACTTCCATTTACTTATTTCATTTGCTGTAAGATATTTCCCACACGTAGGCAGTTAGTGCGTTTTTTAAGCAGCTGATTCTCTTAATAGGAAAGGGGTAGCACTTTTGAACTAAATTATATGATTTGCAGTAAATGGTTTATCTCACCCAGGTGCTAGATTCACAGCTACACTGCTCAGTACTGATATCTGTAGCAAGCTCCAATTTAGCAACTTACCTCCTTTTGTGCTTATTGCATTCTACAGAAACTACCAAATGACTTCCTTATGGCTTTAAGGGGTTATCCAGTCTAAAATGATAAGTCTGCAGTCACTTTGTATGATCGCAGATTTGTGAACTCTGCGTACTGCAAGGATTTGCCAGTTATGCATACTCCTGTCCAGAATTCGACCACTGGCTGCGGCCTCATTCCATAGACTTGTAATGAGTACGGATGCACCCCATCTAGTGATGTGGCCGTCCAGTCGGTGCAGCCATCTAGTGGGTGCAGCCTCACTCCATACAAGTGTACAGCCGCTAATCAGGTTCTGGCCAGGAGCATGCATAACACATGCATACCTGTCGGTCCTGGCTCAGAAACCAGGGAATCTTGGCAGCACATAGTGCATGCTCGGGGGGGATTTCTAAGTCTGCAGTCACTCAGAGTTTTCTTTACTTTGAGACTTTTAACACTGTAAAATGTAAGTGGTTACAGAGACTATGAGGCACCTCTAACTAACCCCTTAAGCTATGTATAATCTATTAATGTATGCTGATGTGCATGTATATATATATATATATATATATAGTTTGTGTATTATATATTTTCTCTACTGAACAGTGTATTTTATAGAGTCAGTGTAGTTTTCAGTTTAGACAATTGATTGGGCCACAGAGTTCTTGAGTGTTAGCCTCCCTGTAGATACCTGATAAATGACCCCTGACGAAGCCACTTTAGGTGGCGACACGCGTCGGGTCAGCGCTCCTCCTGTCTTTTACTCCCTAGGGCTCTCTATAGGCTTACAGCACTAACTGGGATTGCTATACAGCGACTAAAACATGCTGACTTGGGCACATTTGCTTTGGTAACCCTTTGTATGCTCTTCATTGTGGGTAAGCTAGTTGTATTGGGTTATTGGAACTCACACCCCTTTAAAGGACCACTTGAGAGGGAGTTATCTATAGTAATTTTGCTGATATATCGCATTTCTTTCTCTATCCCTCTCCTTCTTCAGCCATTTAGTGGGTGAGATAGGCATTGAGTTCATGTTTTAATTTCTGATGCATATTTATTACATACTGTTGTACCCTACAAACTGCTTTACCCTTGCATGGCTCATTTGAGCTTTCGTATTATTGCACAGTGTGTCGTCAGGTCTGTAATTTACGGATTGTACATTTATGCATCAATCTGCTACAGTTTAGTCTTTCTCAGTGATCCTATATTTTGTTCTCTTTTTGAGCTAAAAGTGCTGTTCACATAGATATCAGACCTTGTATTAACAAGGATACTCTACTGTATTATCGTTGGGAAGTTTCTTCAGGGGGTTGGCTCCATTATGAGCCATGTGGTATTGTGTTTAGGTCACATGTGTTTTGTGGGTTTCTTTGTGTTGTACAGTATAAATAAAATTTGCACTTTTATACTTGATCCAATGCCTCAGGTGATCCCCTATCTATGATCTATTTCTTGTTGTTCTTTTTTGCCTCCCTGTAGATACTTAACATAGGAGGGGCTAGCTAGGGAGCAAGATAGCAGGACTTCCTGAGTTTGAGTCAGTCAGGGCAGGTAGCCCATAGTGCTCGGGTGGGCTATATGCCCAAGCCACCTAGCACCCTGTAACATTGAAGCAGAAGCCCAGCGATCCAGAGACAGTGGGGCACCTAGTGAAGTGACAGATACAGAGAGAAGAGATTGAAGAAACAAAGGATTGAGTTTCTCAGGAGGAATACTGCAGGACAGATGGGCGGGTCACTCAGGATGTGGAGATTGCTAGCATGGGTGGACTCCCTTGGTGCCAGGGTGAAACGGATGAGGAACCCCATGTGGAGTGCCCCCAGACACAGGGCCACGAGTTCTCAATACTGGGCCCCTCAGTCTCTGTATTGGGGTCGTCACGGTGGCTAGACCCGGTCCGTGACCCTGCTAAGGGGAGCCCAATGAAAGGTGATGGTGTGATGCGTGGTGCGAGTCGCGATGAATAACAAGGACACAGGGTTGCAGTCTTTACCTCTTTACTGAAGGCCTGGGATCCACAATCCAGAGCGCAGCTAACAGGGCTGGCTGAGACCAGCCGGTCCGAAGGCACATCCAGCATTTCCTTTGCAGGTGGAAATCAGTGCCTACCCACTAGCGCCTGTGTGTTGTAGTCCTTCCCTGCTGAGCACCACGGGATAGTCCTCACAACTGTTGTGTCTGTGTTCGTTGTTCTTTCTCTCTCTCTTCGTCCCCCAGATGATATGGTTAGGATGCACCCGTATGATGGGTAGGCCTGGAGTTATTCTGGGACCCTAGAGACGCCCCTCTCCCACAGTTGCCTCCCTTGTCTGCTTAGGTGATTTAGGTGAGACAGCCAACCTATAATTAACTGTCCTGCCGTGTTGAAGTAATGCGTAAAATCTCTTACTTTCTCAGTGCTCCGGCCACCGCTATGCGCCTCAGAAGGATGTTGCCTCGGTCTCACGGCACGACTCCTACTGGCTCTATCTCCTTTACACTGTGATCCCGCTTCTCACTTCTCCACAATCAACTTCGCTTCGTGTCCTTTCTTAGAATACCGCCGCAAGGTAGTGCAGGCGCGGCTCCGTAACGATCTGTTCTCTTTCTAGACCGCTGTCAGGATCCCACCCCTGACAGGTCCTCTCCCGAACTCTCCCGGGCTCTTTCTGTCTAACTTCCTGTCCAACCCCCAGTTTTACCAGAGTGAAGAGTGGCCTACAAGATAGAACCACTCCCCCTGTTGGCCGGAGTGTGAAGTGTCATGTGTGTTTGTGATACCTGGTCAGGACTCCTTAGTGCCATCAGACGTACCATCACTCCCCTTAGCGGCAGAGTGTCATACTACAACAACCAGATCTCTGGGGCGCTGCACATGCATACAGTGAGTGTAGACAATGAGGATACCGGGAAAACGTCCAGCGAGGTACGACCCGATCTCAAGCCATGTGACAGGGAGAGAAGAGAAGGGAGAGATGCAATATCATGTAACATGAAAACTGTTGTTGTTGATGGAATGTATCTGGATGCGCTGCACAGATCCAAAAGTAAAGTTTTGCAATTTGAGCTATACTTGGACTATGTCTCTGTTCACTCAAATGAAGCCAAAGGTGATCCCACTAAAAGGAGCATAGGCCCTGTCGGTGCCAGGAATGAAGAGACAAATAGAGTACCAGAGAAGTGTGAATTTCCTGTAAGTGGAGGCCAGGGAATATCTTGCCAGAGAAAATTAGCCACGACTACTGCCCTGGTCGACCTTTACAAGGTCACCACCGTTAACTGCTCAACTACAAAGCTGATTAATCTTTCAGCACCATTTCTACATTGATGGCACCTATTTATACACCTCTTTAGTGACTTCACTTTTGCATTACTACAAAACACCAGAGATCTACTGTCTGCTGTCTCTAACAGTTGTTTTTGCCACTTACCTGATTTTTTCTATTTTAGTTTCTGGTACTGCCATAACTCGTGATGTTTTGTACTTTTATTTGACTCAGATGTGTCCTTAACACCATATATCGAATCACAATCATGACACTTGCAACTCAACACCATATCCAGAATCTGTCCTTTTATTAACCTGGAAATGGACAAATTCTTCTTCTTTTGATTCATTGATCCCTTGATTACTGTTACACTTCATATCTGAGCACACCAACTCTGGCTGGTGGCTGGCTCTTGCAATCTTATGTGTACAACAGATGTCTGCTCATAACATGATGGAGATATCACGATGCGGAAAGAAATCCCGCTGCAGAAACCTAAAACTTGCCACATAGCAGTGTAAATCTAGCTAC
This sequence comes from Ranitomeya imitator, assembly GCF_032444005.1. Taxonomy (NCBI): domain Eukaryota; kingdom Metazoa; phylum Chordata; class Amphibia; order Anura; family Dendrobatidae; genus Ranitomeya; species Ranitomeya imitator. The sequence continues at coordinate 390,985,779 of NC_091284.1, read as the reverse complement.
TTTTTTCAGTTAGGTGTTAAGAGTTGACTTTTTGTGCCGTGATATATATTTTTATTACTGCGTACCTTTTATGTACCGACATGACTGTTGTGATTTGTGAAGTGCAGAATATGCTACCTTCACATAAATGCAGATTATAATTATTATTATAGTTATTATTTTTATTAATATTTTACAATGTTTTAGGAAACAAAGACACATTTACATAAATATATATATTTTTTTACTTTTATCACATTGAGATGCATATTGAAAATTGCCAGACATGCCACTTTTACCAGCAGAGGCACCAGCAGAAAAGATTGACCAGCGTTGCTTTGGATAACACTGTGAATAACAATGTTTTTTTTTTCAAATGTAATAAATCATTCTCTAGGTACAGTATAATGATTTTGTGCCATTGTTTTCTCCACTGCCGTGCATTATTCTTAGACACAGCTCCACGAACATCATTGCATTAAAAGAAAAAAAAAAAGCTGTTCTGGCAATAGTTAAACATTTATCTTAAAAATTACCATTCACATGCTGTATTCCCATTCACATGCTGTAGAAATAATCTGCACACATATAGATATACAGGAATTAAGATCTATACAAAGGCAGTGATATTTTTTAAAATTTGTAAAACATTGTCAAAGTTATAGTAAAGTCATGTATGACGGATTTTGCAGCTGATTTTGTTCTCCGTGTGTTTACTAGGCATAATAAACACATAATAAAGCAAAATATTATATCTCACCAACCTGTGAGTCAATACCAGAGAAACTAATTGGATATTCTGTATAAATGTAAATTAAAATAGTAATATAATTTATCAGGATATTTAGAACTAATTATATAAATTGATATAGCAGAGCTTCAGAATTCTTGGCAGATAAAAATGTAGAGTCAATAAGCAGTAATAAAGCAGTCATTAAATTGTTTAATTATTTCTCCCAGATATTCTTTCCAGATCCAAAACCTTATAGGGGATTTCTACAACTACTGTATATGACTCTCTATTGATTTGTCCTAACTCTTCAAATCAATCCCTTTTCTAATATGCCTTCATTACGTGTGCTATTTCTATGAGCACATCTCAGTGTTATCATTTGTTGACATGCAAGCACTACCTCCTGTCTGTTAGGTCCAATCCGCTCCTCTTTTGGGCACAGGATTCTGACAGAGTAAAGAGAAGCATGTCACTCTGTTCTTGATGGAAGCAGAGCTGCCTTTAAATGATTGATCTCATGTCTGCGCATGCAAGCTCAGATCAGTCAATGCTTTTGAGCACAAGTGCAGGCTTCTTCAATTGAAAAGCACTGCAATGTGATTTCATTAGTAAACACATCTCAGCATTTGTCAATTGAAGGGTCCAGCACCTGCGCCCCAAACATCTGCAAGGTAGACTGATTGATCTTACTATCCTCTGCAAGGATCATGCCAATGCTTTGGAGTGCAAGTACCTTCCTCTTCAATTGATAAGCTCTGCGAAATGCTTTCTAATGAAAAGCACATCGCAGCGCTTGTCAATTGAAGGATCCTGCACTTGCGCTTCAAAGCATCAGGATGATCCATGGAAAGGTCAGTCGAGTCTATCATCTGAGCTTAAGTGCTCAGAAAGCCTGCCAATAAATTAAAAATAGCTCCCCTCCCATGAGCATAGTGACCTGTTTTTTTCTCATTCCAGTCAAATTATGTGACTAAATGAAAGACAGATCAGATGTAAGAGACAGGAAGTCTACATGTCAACAAAGACACAGCCCCTTATATACTGTAATATCCCCCACACAGCCTCCATATATGCAGCATGAGCCTTATGCAGCCTCCCAATGTCCATCCAAACATCCCATACACGTAAAACAAACACCACATACTCACTTTGGTCCCCTTCTCCTGGCGCTTTGCTTCTGTTCCTTTCTCCGGTGCACTGACTCTCTGCAGCATACAGCTAATGTGATGAAATGACGTCATTGCATCAGCTGTTTCACACGCTAATTGGTAGAGGAGGTGGCTGGAGACCACTCCTCCACAAATGAAGTTAGCGCAGATTGAGACAGTGAGCAGGCAGGCATGGTGTGGCCAGTGGGCCTCTGTTTTCTAGCCCCTCAACTGTCTCAGTTCGGGGGCAGGACTGAGACAGCCAGAGGGCCGGATGTGGCAGGCGGGCCACACTTTGCCCTGGTTTGCTCCCGAGAGTAGAGGCCCAATATAGTTTTCAACATTGGCTTTGGCAGATTGTAGGCATGGGCTTTAGGAGATGCTTCCATTGTGGACGCCATTCTTTTGTTGTGGAGATAGCATTGTGTAACAGCAAACACTCTCCTGTTTTGCATTCTATTTTTTTAGCTAACTTGTTCTTGCATGTCCATTTTGTTCAACATTTCTCAACATAAGATTTTCCTGTTTAGGTGTTCCGTGGTCAGCCTGGACGTCTCTGTGAGACGGTTGCAGTTCCATCTTGTTAAATGTTTGTTAAATGTTTGTATCACTTTTGCTACATTATTCTGACTCATAAGTAAAGCTTTGCTGTTCTTCTTGTAGCCTTCACCTATCTTGTATAAAGAAATTATTTTCTTTCTCAGGTCTTGTAACATTTCTCTTCCATGTGGTGCCACTGGTGCTAGCATGCACTTGTGTGAAAAAGTGTTTGCCTCTTCCTGATTTCCTATTTTTTTGCATGTTTGTCACACTTCAATGTTTGAGATAACCAAAGCACAACATGCAAACACTTTTTGACACAACTGTAAAATGGGAAGATGTTTTCTTTGTTAGAAAATGCCCCAAGTCTACTGGAATAATTAGACTTACCTATGGTTGAATTGTTGTTAGTTAGAATTTTGAAGTCTAAAATTTAGCTTTTCTATCAGGAATTTCATTGGGATGTACTCTTTTTTGCAACATGGTTTGGAATTAATTTGCTAGGACAATGACTTTATAGGTCATGCAAATTACAAATCTTGTTTGCAATCAATGGCCCACATTTGTGGGAGTATTTTGTAGTATGGCATCCAATAGAAAATGTTGATTCTGAAAGAAAACTAAAAGTTTTCTGACAATCCTATTGGGTTATACTTATATATTTATTATGTAAGAAAGGGGAATTAATGTTCCAAGCAGAGTCTAAATTGCTTTTCTGACAAATAGGAATAGCCACTCTTAATTATGTCAAATCTAAGAATTGGGAGAAACATCCCCCCAAAATATTTTTTGACCTAAAATTGATACCTTGCTAAAAAGTGTTTCTTTTACTTATGTAATATAAACTTAACTATTACTGTGCAATATAATATAAGAGCTTATAGTGTTCTACCTCTTAGAAGCTGCATACAATTCTATTTTTACTACTGTTGCTTACTAGTTGCTTACTAGTGCTGATCTTCGGTCTAAAATATTAGACAATGACAAGCCGAAAAATTGTGTTATGAACTAATTTTTCACACAAATTTTGAGAGAATCATATACATCATACTTTTTTTCCATTATACATGTATTTGATTTTAGTTTACAATCGTATCATTAATATAAGATAATCTCTTGATTCCTGTTTAACTACTACATATACACAGTCCTGCACCATAGAACAACAGGGAATTAGTCTCATCCATCCTCAAGCTCCCACATAGAACCATGGAGCTAAGCTAACTTCAAAATATCAGGTCAACATTTGCCATCAGTAGCTACTTACATATCATTTTATAGCATATGTGTCATCAGAAAATGACATACTACATAAAACATTTTATGTTAAATATACAATTCTGACAAAAATTAAGAGACCACTGCAAATTGTTCAGTTTGTCTGCTTTTTCTCTTTATAGGTATGTTTTTGAGTAAAACGTAAATTGTTCTTTTATTCTATAAACATCTGACAACGTGCCTCCGAAGTTCAAGCAATAAATTTTGCATTTTTTTTCTGAAAAGGAGAAATGGTCAAAATAAAAACAAACAAACTGTGCTTTCAGACCTCAAATAATGCAAAGAAAACAAGTTCATAATCATTTAGAAACAACAATACTAATGTTTTACCTCAGGAAGAGTTCAGAAATCAATATTTTGTGGAATAACCATGATTTTTAATCACAGCTTTCATGCGTCTTGGCATGATTTCCACTAGTCTTTCACACTGCTCCTGGCGCAACAATGTAAGCAGTTCTTCTTTGTTTGTTGGCTTGTGACTATCCATCATCCTCTTGATTACATTACAGAGGTTTTCAGGTCTGGAGATTGGGCTGCCCATGGCAGGGTTTTGATGTGGTGGTCTCTTAATTTTTGCCAGAGCTGTATATTTTTAAGCTGGCAATATTTTTTATATATATAATGATCTATATTAATGTATATATATATTTTTTTTCTCAAATTTTCAGACTGATCACTGGAACTTTTCTACATTCTAACTTCCTATTCTTTCATAAAATTCACATGCACATTAGAATCAATAGACTGTCTCTGACTGTATCTTTTCTATTGTAGCATTTAATGAGCATATGCCAAGGTCTATGTAAAGAGAGAGGGGCCCGGGGAAACTGCACCATCTAATATTGTTAATGATGGATCCCGTGTTTTCAGCTGTATATAGGGGTGTTTTTTTAATACTGACTGTGATGATTCTGAACCTACTGAAAATTTTCCCTTAAAGAACAGGAGGTATTTGTGTAATAATGGTAGTGGCTATTTTGAAAATTGCAATATTTCTAAAAATGTTTTAAGTCATATTGTGGTACAAAAAAAAAACATTGCCAAAATGCAAAAATATATACATTTAACATAAAAAACAGATTTAAATGTGCAGTCATTTTCTAATGATACATTGCCTTGGGCCACACTATCATATGATAGCATAGCCATGTTTTTCTGCATTCCCTGCAAAAATATTGTCATTGCACTCCTGTGTTATCCACTTGTAATACTGCTGTATTCTAAATTTAGTAGGAAGCCTCTGGCATCTAGCAGTAGGGAATCTACTGGTATGCCACTTCAAGGAAAACTGTTTTATACAATAAAACAAATCTTCTATATATAGAATATCTATATACTACACCTGAATTAATAAACCAGTCTTGGCAATGAAAAAATAATGTGCTTTTATGGCAGTGCTGACAAGTGTTGATCTAATGCCTTTTTTATGATTACGGTAGATATTTTAGTCTAATTCATTTATATGATTATGGAAACCATGAACAGTATGCAATATTTGTTTTCAAATCTATGTCACGAATGTAGGAGTTAGGAAATCTCAGTCCGAACAAGACATTGATTTCTATGGGAGAGTCTTGTGAGCAGGCTCTGAGACCTGTGCAGAGGTCCCTTCTGCAGGGAGAGGGAGGAGGTAAGATGTGCCTATTATCTTTTGTCAATGGTGTGATTCTGTGTTATCTGTCTCTTAACGATATAATAATAGAGATACCTTATTATCATATTTTAAGACTTAAATGACAAGATGGCAAGATTTCAGAATATTTTTTTTTATTTAAACCGTGACATGGCTAATTAAAGAACTACACCACCCATTTTTTATTTTTCCTGATTTTTTTTACTTAAAACAACTCTATTTAAACAATTGGTAATTTTTTGTCGATTGATTTCTTTAAGAAAAGTTGTATTAAAAGGCTATCTTGCTTCTTGAAGTAGAGTTGTCATGGTCTTATCAGTAACAGATGGTGATTTCAGGTCTGAATTTATTGTATTAATACACTTCAAGGTATTTTAAGAGCGTTGAAAAGGTAGAAAGATTTAGTATCATATCATCATCAAAATATTAGAACTATTAGAGAAGTTTTTGGTTGTAATTCTAGGACATCTCTTCTCCTGTAGCTGCCTCTCTCCATTTTCAATTACTTCATGAAAGGGAGATTCATCGCAAATGATGTAATTAAAATGATGCATGTTTCTCCAAAGATCTATTATATTTAGCTTTACACAAAACATTAAAAGATTAATGGTAGCTATCTTTTAATAGGTGAACTTTAACTAGGGCATTGGGAGTTTGATGTCCCACAACCGTCATCATGACATTCCTCCGGTCAATAGATGATTTCACAGACAAGAGATGTAATCTTGTGAAATCCTTACATCTCGAAATCTTCAAACACTTGTGGGACAAAGACTACCATTCCCCTTCAAAGGTGCAGAATCCTGCCAATTGAGTACATGTGGGAGGGAGTATTTGTATGTGAGTAACTTGGCACTTGGAGATATAAAGGAAATGAAGATAGCATGGATATTACATTGCATCCATCTTCTTTTTTTATGGTATACACAGTATCAATCATCATGTTGAGAGAAAGTCTCAGCCGATTATTGGCCAGGTTGATTTCTAGTATATTTTATATATTCTATAGTATCGTTATCAATCTTTATAAGAGTTCTCCTCATTAGAATTAGAGTGGACCTGTCACCAATAAAAAGTGGTCGGTTATTGATCTTATTATATTCCATCTGATCCCCTATCTCAGTGTTCCCCAACTCCAGTCCTCAAGAGCCACCAACAGGTCATGTTTTGAGGATTTCCTTAGTATTGCACAGGTCATTGAATGCTTGCCTGTCTAGGTGATGCAATTATCACCTGTGCAATACTAAGGAAATCCTGAAAACATGACCTGTTGGTGGCTCTTGAGGACCGGACTTGGGGAACACTGCTCTATCTGATTCCCTAAGTGATCTGTTAACCCTAAGTGATCTGTTAAAGAAAAAAAAATCCGCCATGCATTTCCTGAGATATGTGCCTTATATCTAGTGCAAATTTTTATGGTCATTACCGATGAGGAGTTGCTCACAGGGTACTTATTCAGAACCGCCTAAAGACACGCCCCCAGAAAAATCTGAGCTACGCCGTCTTAGTAGAGACCATAAAATGATAAGGCCTAATGTTCTGAAACAGAATAGCGGCTTTAAAAAATGTACAAAAATAACAATAGTCGAAGCAGTGGGAATAAAATGAGAGCCAAAACTGGACGCCTTTGGTGACAGAACCCCTTTAAGATTTTTTTAAAGACAATAAAAAGTCACAAAAAAAGACTGGGGCACTCCGCCTTCAGAAACAAGTGTGAAAAAAGATATGGCAAAATGTGGCATACTCTCACATATACTTAAATCAATTATCCTGCCCCATCTTCAAAAACTGGAGTTGCCCTCAACTGTAAATATACATATGCAATAACCAATAAAATGAAACTCTGAAGCAAAAGATAAAGACAAAAATGCACTTAGTGTAGTAAACTACATTAAATGGTGCAATAGGCATAGAATACAAAGCAATTTATATAGGGATTTATGTAAACATATGTACAATATGTGATTAATCAGTTAATGAACTTCTGTCCCAGCTGTGACCCTCAATACAGAAGAGTGCAATAAAGTATGACAGGGAACAAGCACATTTTCTACAGAGGATAAATAGTTTGTTTACCCATATTGCCGCTCTCCTTAGAGATTTTGGAGTTAAAGGAGTTCTTCGGTCTTAGGCTACAAGTCTGCAGTGTTGTATGTGACTGCAGATTTGTGAATTCTCACATCGCACACACAATGAGGTTTGGGTAGCTATGTGACCGAAAGTGTGCGACTAGATGTGTCCTGCCTCACTCAATACACTTGCACTAGTGAGAGTATTGTATGCAAATCGCATACTTTCGGTCAGGGCCCACCACTTCTGGTGCCCCGAGCCTAAGGGCAGACAACACCTTTAAAGCAAGCCTGTCAGCAATATTTTGCTAAGTAAGCTACAGGAATTGTCATATTCCACTGTTACACTGATTAAAATGATACCTTGGGTGAAGAAATCCATCTTGTGGTTCTTGTGTAATCAGTGTTAGACGTTTTCAGCTAATGAGATGCCCGTGCTCCGGGGCAGGATGATAGGCAAAGTCTTATCTGGGCACTCCAGTCCAAAGAAACCAAGGAATGACCTGCGCACAGACCACCCAGAGCACAAACAGTTTGTCTCTATGATGGGGAACACATTTGTGCTTCGGGGCAGCCTGTGGGCAGGTCTTTCCTTGGTTTCTCTGGCCTAGAGCACCAAGATTAGACTCTACATACAGTCCCGCCTTGGAGCACGGGCATATCATTAACTGAAAACTTCTAACACTGATCACACAAGAACCACAAGACGCATTTCTTCACCCCAGGTATCATTTTAATCAGAGTAACAGTGGCAAAATGAAAATGCCTGTAGTTTACTTAGCAAAATCCTGCTGACAGGTTAGCTTTAAGCTGGCCATAAACACTAGATGGCTGTCAGCAGAACGATGCTGTGGCTGATCATTTGCCCAGTAGTCATCTCCGCTGACTGTCCATATACAAGTAGAGAAAAAGGACCAGCATGTCTAAGCTAGTGTGAACAGATGCCAACCAATATTGGCCAATCTATGCACTAAGCACACTCTATTTTACTGTAATTTTTCATAGAAATTTTTCAGATCAATATTTCATATATACATTATATAGCTTTTTTCATTTTTCCTATTTTCTATGGTAGCAATGCAGTTTCAATGTTCTAGAGAAATCAGTTTTAGTAATTCATGGTGCAACCATTTCATTTTTCAAGCTATACGTCCATACACAAGAGCACTTGTTCTGCCATGCATCAGCAGACAGCTTATCTCTAGTAGAACAATGCGATCAACAGTCCAAAATCAGACCAATGCAACATCTCTCCCAACTATCAGTTGGCTGATGCCGCCATGCACATTAGACTGTTGGTCGAACCCGTCAATATTGGCGGATTCAGCCAACTTAAGTCCAATGTGTATAGGAGCTTTTAAGCAAATTTAAATACTTATGTAAATTTGTGATTGTGTGCCATTAATTGCCAATAATGTTATGATATGCCTTCAGAGTGGACCTGTGCTGGAGTTTGATTTAATTTTATTCTATACTGAGTTTTCTATGTTTTCCTATTATATACCTATTACTCCTTTTCCATATTTGTAAAGCCTCTATAAATAAAATGTTAAATAGGCACTGTGTTAAATGTTAATGAAACAAAATGTGACAGGTATTCTTTATGGCTTTCTTTCAGTTGCCTCATAATACTTATGCAAATAAAGGTGCTGAGAACTTGATATAGCTTTAGTAATAATGAAAATAATAATATCTTATATGGTATCACATATGCGGCACGTTTCTAAAAACTAAGTCCCGCAGAGACGTAAGCTAGGTATTAGTTTTTATCTGATTGTACGTTAATCGATTGTTTACTAAGGTATATACAGTTTGTACAGTTTATACCTCTTTGAGGATTGTATGTCTAGAAGGTCATGGTGACCCAAATATGACAGTCACTTTAATTTGGTCCCAGCTTTAAAGTGGATCCACATCTGTTGTAGGGATAAGTCACCTTTAATGAGATTGTGTAGGGAATTGGAGGATGAGCCATTACCGGTCTACATTCACCGGCATATTCAATGACTGTATATTGGATTCGATCCCACTCTAGGGTCTGGGGGGGGTCATCCTTACGTTACGTTGCGGCTCTCTTGACAGGAGTTGGGTGGATTTAAGAATCAATTACCTATCTCTGCCCATGGCTAGCAAGCTCTTAGTAATAACTAAAGCTTTTATTTTCTATTGGCATTTCATAATAACTCTGTTAGCTCCGCAAGACTTCAACCATATTGTTCCAAAGCCATGTATTAATGAGGCAGTGTCACTGGGATACATACTGGCTGTGCGTTTATGGACCTTGTATAATGAATCCTTTTTCAGAATGCCATTCATTTTCTGTCATTGCAGGCTGTCATTATTATGTACATGGGTAAAGTTATAACTAATTAGTTACTTACACATTTTATTGCACATCTTCCCAGGGGTGCTGACTGTATTCTCTGTATTTATACAGGCAGCCGTTCCTGCTAAAATGGTATAGGCGGTGGGAACAGCATGGGCTTGGGCTGTACGAATCCTACCTGCAGTAATTATCGCCCAAGGGATAAGATTATGATCCTCCTAGGAAGAAGTAGGTAATAGATAGTGCTAATCTTTTCTATTGACACGGTGTTATTGGCTCTGGTGGCACCCTTCCGACCCCACGCGCTTTGAGGTTTTGATGGCAAGAATGACGGTTCGTGCTAAACTATTCTCGCTGTCAAAAAGTGTTGTAGACCTCAAATGGTAAGTCCCAACGTGGATGTAAACATGCCTTATTTAATAAGTGCCAAAGTTTGTGGAAGCGTCTAAGGAAAGTAAAGTAAATCTTCCTAAAAAAAGAATATATAGTATATGACCCCAATTTGTCTTATTCATTCAGTTTGTATAAATAACAAGTGAAATTATTACCAGCTACTTCTTCATTATATCTGTTAATGCAAAACTGGGTGACAACGTATATATCCAGTCTTCTTTGTTATCCCGCAATATGTCAGCCCTCATAATTAGGCAGATATGTCATCGGCACCATGGCCATAATTTCACTTCGGTTTCCAAGTAACAGGTATTGCAAAGACATTTCTAAATAAAATGTTTAAAGGCATGAATATGTTTGGCTAGCTCCTGCTCAAAATAGTAAAGTAAGCTAATTATGCACCCTGCTCCAGTGATGCCTCTCCGCCGCTGCCCTTGTCTTTGCTTACAGGCTGCAGTGGTGACATAATGTGACTGCTGCAGCCGATAAGTGAGCCCAGTGGCATATGCCACCTACATCGGCAAAGCTGCTGAGCTCAGTGATTGGCCGCAGTGGGCAAGTATGCTGTAGGCACATCTCCACTGCAGCCTGTAAACAAATGATGGAAGAGTGGGGGAGAGCCGTCAGTAAATAGCTCTTTTTATTATTTTTAGTGATTTTTAGTTTAAGGAAGAAAGAAATAAAAGTTTTGAGCAAAATGTATATATTTTCAGCGCCATATTAGAACAAGGCAACAAAATTAATTTTTGAGTTTGATACATACATCTCTGATAGCTTCCATACATAAAAGAAATATTGAAATACTTATAGTAGCGTTGATCGAACAGCTTCGGATAAGTGCTTATCCGAATAGCTATAACACTTACAGAATAGCTGGATCGGTAACCTGGATACTTGGAGCGCTCCCGATAAGTAGCTGTTCGGCGCCGCAGCTACATGTGTTGTGGCTGTGGGACTGGCAAAACACATGCATTTTTGAAGCTGGTGTTATAAAGTATTCCAATTTACTGAGATAATGACTTTTGGGTTTTCATTGGCTGTAAGCCATAATCATCAACATTAACAGAAAAAAAAGACTTGAAATAGATCACTCTGTTTGTTTTTAGTTTGGAAAAACGAAGGCTAAGGAGTGATCTTATTTTAATGTATAAATACATGAGGGGACAGTACAAAGACCTTTCTGATGATCTTTTTAATCATAGACCTGAGACAGGGCCAAGGGGGCATCATCTACGTCTGGAGGAAAGAAGGTTTAAGCATAATAACATTTAGTCCAAATAAGGATTATGACATACTTCTGGCTGCGCCGACTCCTCTTGCGTGTCACCTAGCGTTTCAGGCACTTTTCTGTTGTCACTTCCGGGCTGGTAACTATTTAAAACGAGCGCGATATCAGGTGATCATGCAGGCATTTCACCAGTGACTTTTTGCGGTCAGCAGCTATATTCACCACCGGACTCTTTTGCGGTAAGCTCACTTTTGTACTTTGGAGGAGCCATTTTCTTATTAGTGCTCCTGTCGTTTATTAGCGCTATTTTTCTCATCTGCGCTCTTTATCTTCATTTAGAACTCCTATTGGAGTCACATGTACATAGCGGGTCGGTTTTTCTCAATCACTGCATTTATGTGGTAAGGTAATATTCTTTATTTTCTCTATGGGACTACTCTCATATATATCTATTATTTATTATTAATTTTTCTGGGGGACACAGACCATGTTTTTATGTAGAGTTCATTTAATATCCACCAAGTACCGTATATACTCGAGTATAAGCCGAGATTTTCAGCCCAAATTTTAGGGCTGAAAGTGCCCCCCTCGGCTTATACTCGAGTCACGGTAGCGGTGGGGTCGGCAGGTGAGGGGCTGAGGGCGCTGGGGTATACTTACCTAGTCCCAGCGATCCTCGCGCTGTCCCTGCCGTCCCACGGGCTTCGGTGCTGCAGCTTCTTCCTCTCTTCAGCGGTCACGTGGGACCGCTCATTACAGAAATGAATAAGCGGCTCCACCTCCCATAGGGGCGGAGCCGCTTATTCATTTCTCTAATCAGCGGTGCCGGTGACCGCTGATAGAGAAAGAAGCTGCAGCGCCGAAGACAGGAGGGGATAGCGCGAGGATCGCCAGGACTAGGTGAGTATGTTATATTCACCTGTCCTCGTTCCAGCCGCCGGGCGCCGATCCATCTTCCCGGCCGGCGCCTCCATCTTCCCGGCGTCTGCGCTCTGACTGATCAGGCAGAGGGCGCGATGACGCATACAGTGTGCGCGGCGCCCTCTGCCTGATCAGTCAGAGCAGAGACGCCGGGAAGATGGAGGCGCCGGAACGAGACGAGCTGCAATCAAGGGAGGTGAGTATGTGTTTTTTTTTTTTTATTGCAGCAGCGGCAGCACAGATTAATGTGGAGCATCTATGGGGCACAGTGAACGGTGCAGAGCACCGTATAAGGCACAGCTAGGGGGCACAATGAACGGTGCAGAGCACCGTATAAGGCACGGCTAGGGGGCACAATGAACGGTGCAGAGCACCGTATAAGGCACAGCTAGGGGGCACAGTGAACGGTGCAGAGCACCGTATATGGCACAGCTAGGGGGCACAGTGAACGGTGCAGAGCACCGTATAAGGCACAGCTAGGGGGCACAGTGAACGGTGCAGAGCACCGTATATGGCACAGCTAGGGGGCACAATGAACGGTGCAGAGCACCGTATATGGCACAGCTAGGGGGCACAGTGAACGGTGCAGAGCACCGTATATGGCACAGCTAGGGGGCACAATGAACGGTGCAGAGCACCGTATAAGGCACAGCTAGGGGGCACAATGAACGGTGCAGAGCACCGTATAAGGCACAGCTAGGGGGCACAATGAACGGTGCAGAGCACCGTATATGGCACAGCTAGGGGGCACAATGAACGGTGCAGAGCACCGTATAAGGCACAGCTAGGGGGCACAGTGAACGGTGCAGAGCACCGTATATGGCACAGCTAGGGGGCACAATGAATGGTGCAGAGCACCGTATAAGGCACAGCTAGGGGGCACAGTGAACGGTGCAGAGCACCGTATATGGCACAGCTAGGGGGCACAATGAACGGTGCAGAGCACCGTATAAGGCACAGCTAGGGGGCACAGTGAACGGTGCAGAGCACCGTATATGGCACAGTTAGGGGGCACAATGAACGGTGCAGAGCACTGTATATGGCACAGCTATGGGGCACAGTGAACGGTGCAGAGCACTGTATATGGCACAGCTAGGGGGCACAGTGAACGGTGCAGAGCACTATATGGGGCACAGCTATGGGGAAATATGAATGGTGTAGAGCACTATATGGCACAGCTATGGGGAAATAATGATCTATTTTTATTTTTGAAATTCACCGGTAAATGCTGCATTTCCACCCTAGGCTTATACTCGAGTCAATAAGTTTTCCCAGTTTTTTGTGGCAAAATTAGGGGGGTCGGCTTATACTCGGGTCGGCTTATACTCGAGTATATACGGTATATATTTTTGCTTCTATGAATATGGCTAAATTTTGAGTATGAACATGATCCATGAAATTATAATATGATGCCGATGCCTGTATTAGGACATTGTTTTCCATGTTGCCTATGTTGAAAATGTGTATGGATTGTTATTGGCAGTTGCAATATCATGTCTTTTCTTTTTTGTACCCTAGTCTGATGAAGGTCATAAAGACCAAAATGTTATTACATTTACTGGGAATATATAAATAAAAATAAAAATAATTATAATGATTCTTTGAGTGCCGGATTTTTGGATTACTTAAGCATAATAACACTGTAAGAGCAGTGAGACTATGGAACTCTCTACCGTATGATGTTGTAATGAGTGATTCATTAATGAAATTTAAGAGGGGACTGGATACCTGTCTTGAAAAGTATAATGTTACAGGTTATATATACTAGATTCCTTGATAGGGCGTTGATCCAGGGAACTAGTCTGATTGCCGTATGTGGAGTCGGGAAGGAATTTTTTTCCCCAATGTGGAGCTTACTCTTTGCCACATGGGTTTTTTTTTGCCTTCCTCTGGATCAACATGTTAGGGCATGTTAGGTTAGGCTATGGATTGAACTAGGTGGACTTAAAGTCTTCCTTAAACCTTAAAAACTATGTTACGCTATATAATATAGGAGTTTCACTTTTTTTTATTGAAGAACTGAAATAACTACATTTTTTGATGATATTCTAATTTTGTGAGTAGCACCAGTATGTTAGTAATAGTAATGAAAATTGTATTTCTATTTGTTCCGAATCAAATTTAACTACTTCAAGACACAGTAGACTAATTGTTACTTGGAGCCCCTTGAATCAGTAGGATCCATCAGCATTTATCCAATGTGCTTGGTAGGTTTAGCTTTTTCTATATCCAGCCACTATACCGTACAGTCTCTGCTGTAAAGTTGTAATTTTGGTGTTTGCAAGTCACTAGAGAGAGAGATCTGTGCAGATTTTGAGCCAGTAAAGCATACTGAAAGATTTTAGCTATAAGTCCTGCAGAATTGTGAATGCAGCTCTGGCAAGAGTACAGGCTATGATTCAGAATCACTACAATAATACAATACATTTCCAGAGTTGCACAGTTTCAAAGTTTAAATGTAAAGATACAATTTATATACCGTAACTAATTATAAAAAATATCCTATCAGAATAAATAATCTGTAAACATAGGTGCAATGCCATTAAAAATGGATTATCCAGGGCTTTTTTTTTACTACGGGCCTAAGATCTATCATGCAGGCAGTTACTAACCAATATCTCCCAGCACAGAGCAGTCACAGACCCCTCTTGCCTGCGATTCAGCAGCTGACGCTGACATCACTTTGACAGGCTCCTCTTTCACTCTGCTCTGTTGATGGGACTTGACTGCTAATGTCATGCTGATTTACAGCCGGCTGTTAATCAGCATGATGTTGGCAGTCATACCCTGTGGACAGAGCAGCCCGGATGAAAAAGACCTGCAATGTTGCCGTGGAGCAGCTGTATTGCCAGCATGAGCGGTCAGTAGCCGCTCTAACCCGTTGCCGGGTAGAACAGGCAGATAGTGGCCTCTCTGTTATCAACTATTGTCTGCTACTATTTAGGTCCACAGTAAAAAAAATAAAATAGTCCTGACAAGTCATGGACAACCCCTTTAACAGACATCTTAAAGTAAGATAATACATATAAATACATATAAAACCATTTGGTCTTGGTTATATGACCATTAAACTTTTCAATTATATTTAATATTTTACAAATTCTTTATAAGTTTTGTAACCAAGCAGCCAAAAGAATTTTTAGAATCTCATACTTATTATCTTATATTTTAAAGTGTATCTTATTTGATCAATCTGTTTTATTTGTTATGCTTTATGATGAGTTAATTTCAGCTAGGGTTTCCTTGATGTTATCCCCTCGATAAATGGTTAGATTGGATTTATAGAAGTACTTGATGAATTAACACTGCCCCCGAAGGTAGACTGAAGTATAACACAACAGTAACTGAAATCAGTGGGCTATTCATGTATTGCACTGGTTAATCATTGTTAGGGCTAGTGGAATGCACCGAGTAAATAGATGAAGTTATTGGTGCGTTCGCAGCCCAGGGTCCACCGTGCAGGAGGAACCTTCCTGATAGCAAATGGCACTATATGTCGGAATAAGCAAACTCTGTTACTTCACAGAGTCGCTGACAAAAGAAAGCACTGTGCCCTGTTAGACTCACAGGAGTACACAGCTAACTGCTGAGCTGATAGCAGTCAGTGGTCTTGCATACACACAAACTCCTCACCGGAGGTGCCGGTATATTAGGGGCGTATTTCAGCCGGGACCCTGAATACATACACACAAAACTCCTCACCGGAGGTGCCGGTATTCTTGGGGCTTATTTCACCCGGGGCCCTAAATACATACACACAAGACCACACTGGATCAAAGGACATAACATAGATTGTTACTAGCGCATGGCCATGCGTTCATTCGAACCTTTTATAGCTGCAGCAACTTCAGGACCTTCCCAGAAGGACCAATGGGAGGCTGCCACAGAACTTGAGCAACTTCAGGACCTTCCAAGAGGACCATTGGGAGTTGCTGGAGTACCTGAGCATGTGACCCTTGATCCCCAATGAGAGATCTTACCCTGGGCATGCTCAGAAGGGAAAAGTAGGACTTAGTTCCAAAGATGTCTGCTCGCCACTGACCAGTACTGGCTACAATGGCAGAAGCTGGAAAGGCAGCAGTAACCCTTTGCACAGTATCAGACTGAGTGAGATGCTGGGACCGACGTCTCCGCTGAGCAGGTTCCACTGCGGCAGGAGAAGAATGGGATACCGCAGCGGAAATGGCTTGAGATTCCCCCTGTGTAGAGGCGGGAACTCGACCCCTAACAATCATTTCCCCAAGATAGCCATCTATTTCTGTAAGGAAATGATAAGAAGGGCTGTATAGGGAGCACAACGCCTTAATGGAAGGGAAGGACAAACTAAATAGCATATAGAAGCTCAAATATAGAGATAATCCAAAACTGATTTAAAAAATAGCAATCTTGAAAATAAGGAGGTAAAAGTTAAAGAATTGAGAGGGCAATGGAAACATGAATATAGAATTGTGGAACATGAATGTCTCAAAGGAGGATTAGACAGGGAATTCTAGCTGAAAGAATAGATAATTAAACATTTAGAATTTAGAAAAAGGTCACGTGAAAGTGTTTGGTTGAAGAATGCTTTGAGTAGAGTCTTTATGGGGAAGGTCAGCATGGGCCTCTCAGCAAACAGAAAAGCCCTGTGTTATCACTCTAAACAGCTAGAAAATACTTTTCATTTGCTTTTCTCTCTGTTCTTTTCGATACAGCCTGGGATTTCTTGCTCATCTAAGCTGGGTAAAAAGAGGCCTAAAAATCGAATGAAACCTCCCTTTTGTTATTTCTATCATTTTATATCAGTGTGGAAGACCAAAGACTTGATAATCACTGCTCACTCTGTGAAAAATTCAATCAATACCGTAATAGTATAAATTCATTGGGGGAACAAAATGTGAGCGCTTTCCTGTCTGATGTTGTGTGATGATTTTCAGTTTGTAACTGTGACTTAATAGCATTACATTATCGATTACATTCTCCACATCTTCCCAGTCCCAAAGTTTTTTGCTTTTTCTTTTTAAAATTTTCCCACAGCATTTCCTTGTTCTGGGTATAACTTATTGCTCTGAAATGTTATTTTTCCTTTGAATTTTCAGCTCATTAATTATGAGTAAAGCCCAAGAATTCTTCTTTTTAGGACTCTTCGATTGGTGATTTTTATTTTAAATGTTTTCCTGGGTGAGAAAATGCACAATTTCCTGTCTCTGGGGCCATATTTGAGATTTGCAGAGGGTTTTTATTATGCTGTTCCCATCAGATTATCTTCTTTCTCACCGATATAAGCATCAGCAAAGGTCCATTAAAATAACATGATCAATCATGCATTGAAAACTGATGGCCACAATCCATTATGCTTCCATGACATACTGTGAACAAAATACTACTCTATGTGCTTAAACAATGATCATAATGAAAATGCCAATTTTGGTCTTGTATTATCTGCTGATTCTATGGAATTGTTACAGTGAACACATTTTTTCAGTGGCTGCCATTTTGAACCAAGATTGTCCAAGGCATATGACAATGACCAAAAGCAATAGCTTTTTTAATATTATTATTATTATTATTATTATTATTAGCAGGACAGTTTTCTAAGAATCTTTTTGTGTTGGACACATTTTGCTTTTCATTATTACCTTTTTGTGGAACAAAGGACTTATTGAATAACTTTTACGTACGTGCTTTTTGGAGGAAATATGAACAAAAAATCCATCAATCCTGGTATTGTTATGGCTTTTACTGTACAGAATATTTATAGCATACATGACAAACTTTGGCCCGCAGGAAAAATCTGGCCCGCATCATGATTATATTTGGCCCATGACGCCATATGGAGGACTATGTGGGGGTCATTTTTCTGTATGGAGAACTATGTGGGACCATTTTTATGGATGGAGGACTATGTGGAGCCGATTATACTGTAGGAGAACTATGTGGGGCCGATAATGCTATGTGGAGGCCGGTATGGGGATCACCGTTGGGGCATTATACTGTGTTGGGGTCAGCATACTTTGCTAGCAGAGTTGAGAAGGGGGATACAGGAGGGTCATCATACATGCCTGTGGAGTGTAGTGTGGAGGAATTCACTGTGGGAGTATCATACTGTGTTTAGGAGCACTTTTGTTGACATCATATTTTATGGAAGCAATGAAAGGGCAATCTAGGGGCTTCGATAGGAACAAAATTACTTTGTAAGGGGTGCAAAGCTATGAGATATGCTCTTCTGTGACCCCAGGAATATTAAGTATTTTGGGGGGTGAGGGGGTGAGGCCCAAATAGAACTTCTGCTATGTGAGCCCATGATTTCTATGTACACCCCTGACTGCGAAGAAAAACCCAATGCTCCAGTCATGTGGTCTGTCTCTAAAGATTTAATTAAAATGTACTTTGTTTGTGGGACAACCCCGAGAATCTGGCTCCAGAGCTTATTTTAAGTGAAAGAGGAGGTTACCAGTGTGAAACATGTAAATCAGGAGAGCAGATTGTCAGACATTACATGTCTCACACCGGTAACGCCCCCTTTAATTTAAAATAAGCTCTAGAGACAGATTCTCAAGTAGATTCATGTCCGACCATTTATCTTAACAGCTCATTTACATATTGATAAAAGTGTGGATATCTCTGGAATAAGACACAAAATACACTGATGGGCAAAAGGGTAACAATGTTTTGAACTTTTGACTTTCAGGCTCCATATCTCACCATCCACTACTGATTCAAACATGAGACTATCATCATTTTACAGACAATCATCTTGGCTATCTCATCCATAAACATGACTTGCAGCATATGATTAGTTATGCAGATTCTTGTCATGTCACTGCATTGTTACTGTTTTGCTCCTGGTGGTTGAAAATTCTTTTTCTTCCTGTATACTACAAAGTACAATCTATTCTCACATTCCCTAATAGCTCAGTGTGTTATTGTGTTGATTCAAAAGCAAGAGGTCACTGAATCGAGGAGCAGCCATGACGAAGATTTCCCAACAAAAGAGAAACAGCATCATCCAGCTCGTTAATAGTAGTTTCTCGGCCAAGAAAATTGCCAAACTGCATCATATTAGTGCCATCATAGCTGGAAGAATATGAAATGAAATCAATCCATTCATTCAGAAGTCAAGAGGTGGCATCCAGGCAAAATATCTGAGTCAACAAGTCAGCTCATCACAAGGTCTATCAGTTCTGGCACAACAAATACGGCAGTGGAGGTGGTTTGAATGCTTCGTAATAGTGAGATCACAGATGTCCATGAAAGCACGGTACAATGCATGTTACACAAGTCTGGAATGGTGGCCCAAAAAAGGTGAAGAAGCCTCAACTTCAGTATTGTCATAAGAAGCATCGGCTCAAGTTTGCTAAAAAGTACGAACAGTGGACAGTACAAGATTGGAAACGGGTGATTTGGAATGATGAGATGAAAGTCAATAAACTAGACTCTGATCGGTGTAAATAGGTCTGGAAGAAACAAGTGAAAAAGGGGTTAACAGATTGGGAAATTTAAGGAACTGTCAGGTTCGGTGGAGGAGGCCTGATAACATGAGTTTTTTTCACAGTCAAAGGCGTTGGATACTTGACCAGGATCGAAGGTGGTCTGAGTCCTGAGCAATATGTGAGTATCCTACAAGACAGTTTACTTCCTACGAGTGTACTATGTACAAGTACTATGGGTTTGAAAAGGACGACATACTGTTCCAGCAGGACAAATCTCAAGCATATGTTGAGATTGGCAAAGAAATGGTTCAATGACAATGAATCAGAGGTGCTGGATTGGTCTCCACAGTCCCAAGACCTCAACCCAATTGAACACTTGATTTGAATAAAAAGCTGTATATACAGCCAAGTGAGTGGACCAGTATGCATCAATTTTGAGAATGTGTAGAAGAGAGCTAGGATCAGATTTCGGTAAAGGCATGCTTGAATCTGATCGAGAGTATATCCAGAAGGATTCAGGCAGTGTTAAAAGCCAAAGGTGGATTTATAAAATACTAGTAAAAAAATTAAAAAGAAAATTTTGATTTTTAGGAGCAAAACGGTAACAAAGTAGTGACATGCATAATCATATGCTAAATAATTGCAAGTAAAATTTATATATGAGATAGCCAAGATGATTGCCTATAAAATGATGGCAGTCTTATGTTTGAAGCAGTAGTGGTTGGTGAGATATTTAGCCTGAAAGTTAAAAGATCAAAGCATTGTTACCCTATGGCTCATCAGTGTATCAAGGTATCATTTTATTCAACCTATGACCTGCATGCCCAAATAGACAGCTTAAGGTTCTTTCACATTAGTCAGCCGTTCGATGGCTCATGTCGGGGCCTATATCCAGATTCCCCGCAAAACAGGATTCAGACATATATGCCGAAGGGGCCATAGACTATAATGGTGTCGGCAGAGCCAATGTGCATTCTGACATGGATAATTTTCGTGTGTGTATGCCTATAGGAGGCAGACACTCAGACACAGTAGACTGCAGCTTATTAGGTCTTGTATGTGGCAGGGTCTACTGCACTTAGACACCCATTCAAAATATATAGCTGTCAGTTGGATGACTGGTTTGCCTACAGCTATCTCTTCTAATTCCTTCATACAGAGGAGTGCTAATGTAAAAAAAAAATGACTAAGAAGGGGGCACCACGGACTGTACAGTGGGATCACGCTGACCTCCAACCATGTATATACGAAAGCAGCAAAGAAAAAAGTGAAGGTCATGTAAATGGGGATCACCACACATTGGATTTAGCAAAATAGAACAATTTTTATTAAACTGAAATACAAATGAAACAAGCAATACAGAAAACAGACAATTTAAAAACAATTAAAAAAGCAACACACTTGTTCCTTAGAAACAGAGCCCATAATAAGGCCTACACCTGCGCTAAAGCGAATAAGGTAATATCCAATAGAAAAAATGCCTATATGGACACCACTGTGCATACACTAATGATACAAATGAGTAAACCCATAGGTACGTATTTGAGATGTAAACAATGAAGGACAATCCTATACCACAATAGTACTCATACGGTTTTCTCCCCAAAATACTGCCGTAAGTACAGCCAAATACTACTAACCCTCAAAAAAGCATGTCCCTTACTTTGGCGTACACAGAGGCCTAAAGCCTCACCAATAACCTTCAATAGGACTGCAGGCAAGTGAGCCTACACAAAGTCCTATGTGCAGCCATAAGATACAATACCATAAACGTGTATGACACAGTCAGTAGCGCAGGTGGAGCGGAGACCCGACGCGTGTCGCCCCACAGTGGAGGCTTCGTCAGGGGTGCCTACCGCTATGACTGTTTACCTTATATGCAAGTTCCATCAGGATTTTCCAGCGTGCAGGCCGCCGCATGTGAGCCTCAGTGGAATACTTCCTGGTATTGAATTCAACTGCACAGATGCGCACAGTGACTGCCCCCTAACGAGGTACCATGGTAACCCAGTGTAAACATACACTTCTGCGGCTGCGTACAGAGGCCGACGTCATGAATGTCTATCTTCCTCTGGGCTACAGTGTTAACGCTAAAGAGGAAGGCATCCACCCATATTACACGCACACAGGGAGTAACCCTCTTCCTTAGCCGCCCCATATAAACAATAAATGAATACAAAACAGGCGGCGCTTATACACACACATCCCAAGTGTTACTGCCGCCCCATGTATCATAAGTATGTACAAAAGGCGGCACTTATATACATATAATAGGTGTGTGTAGATCCATGATATTGCATGATATTGCACACCTCCATAAGGTCTGTCTTACATAGGACAATATAATCTGCGCTGTTTCTCCAGAAGAAGGAGGGGTAAGTATCAGACTCAACTGCGCAAGTGCGCGCAGTGACCACCCCCAACCGGGATACCATAGTAACCCTATGCAAACAGACCATCCCATGCCTGCGTGTAAGAGTTTTTCACCTAATAGGCATTACGCAGGCGTCAAGGATGTCTCCCTCAAACTTAAGCTGCACAAACAGTGCTAAGGAGAAGGGAGCGCACACAAGGAAAGCCCGTACTCCCTACCCGCCTATATAAAAAACGCAAAGTGTATAAAGGGCGGCGCTTACAAACCCACACTCCATTAGCACAAATCAATGGTATGGCAGACCTTAATACTGTCTGTCCTGTATACGACAATAGCAATCATGTTATCTGTCCAAGAAAAGGATGGGTCAAATAAAGGAGAGGCAGTGCCACAGTTCTCAGAGCGGACAAAAAGGCAGAATTTACATGTTAAAAATAAGAATAAGAATGCACATTACAGGAGATACCCACCCCCCCTCTCCAAGCACCTAAGTGATCCTTATTGATAATGTGTGCAACCTGTAAAGCGCTGCGGAATATGTTAGCGCTATATAAAAATAAAGATTATTATTATTGTGAAGAATAACGCCGTACTGACATAGCCCACAAAGCGTGGAAACAAATTGATATCTGACAGAAGTCTGATTGTGCAGGCTTAGACATGCCTGTCTTACAGAGAGCTATGTAAGTCCCACTATACACTCAGGGAGCAAAGGGGGAGAGGAAGAGGGGCAAAAAAGCACCAAAATGTACGGCAACAGCGTGCCAAGGACGGACGCAGGACAAGATGTAATAGAGCATATAAAGATGTACACCCCACCATTCCCTTTGATCATTAAAATACAATGATCACAGATACTATACGTGCCATATAGAATGTGCATAGCTACGTAAGAGCCAAAAAAGTTCTCAAACGTAAGCCATATATTCCAAATTGAGAACTACTCCGTCGAATAACCACAACAATTTAATGAAGATAATACACATTCACAAAAGGCTATAAATCAGCCATGATACATCACTTATAAGTAAGATTGTGTATATATAACATATCATAGCACATGTGTATAAAAAATACACTATTAGCAATCTTCTTATATATACCAAAAGGAATAATAGTGTTGCGAAATGGAACCAATATCAATTGGACAAGAAGTGCCCTGAAAAAAAAAAAAAACATATGTATATACGCTCATGTCCCTGAATGACAATCCCTGGAATACACACCCCAGACCACGTAAAGAGCCTCCATAGTTGCCCACAGGTACACAAAATCCTTCCCAAACGGTTCAAATACACATCCAATGATTTTCCAAAGTAGACGAGATTATTGTGCAAAATCACACCAAAGGGCTTATAAGATACAATACCAGAGTGGTGTCCATATAAGCAAAAATGATGTCCATATAGGCACAGATAGATCCAAGGAGGACACAACCAGGACAAAACACTTATAACCATTTATAGCTGTTTATAAAAGCCCGTAAAGAGCAAGTCCTCATTCAGGCCGAGAGGCGTGACGCTATTTAGTTCATAAATCCATTTGGATTCCCGCCTCAAGAGCTCCAAGGAAATGTCTCCACCTCTGATGTTGGTCTGGATCTCTTCTAATCCCAAGATCTTAGTTCCTTTCCATTTAGCATCATGTGTCTCCAGGTAGTGTGCTGCTACCAACGTCAGAGTTTATCCTTTAGTCTTGTCATTTCTAGCCGTTGTAATATTGGAGAAATGTTGTTGGATGCGTTTCCTTAACTCTTGAGTTGTCTGTCCAACATATACTTTAGGGCATGGACATACTAAAGCGTATACCAGATTTCGTGATTTGCAATTAAAGTACATTCTGATGGGTGTCTGTGAAAGAGGAGATGGTAAAGATGTTAGCTCATCACAAGCAATGAAGGGGCAGATGTTGCAACTCCCACAAGGGAAAGTCCCCCTCAGTTTAATCCCCCTGTTTAGCTGTTTAACAGGTCGCTGAAAATGGCTGTGGCTGAGGACATCCCTCAAATTTCTAGCCCTTCGTGAGATCAAACTGGGCTGTGTAGAAATGAAAGGTTGTAACTTGGACTCCCCCAGCAGTATGTTCCAATACTTAGACAGAATACTCCGTACATCCTCCCACTGATTGTTAAATGATGTGACAATGCCAAGTGGCCTACCACGTACCCTACCTTGTGGTAGTAATAAATCTTCCCTTCTACTATCCCTAGCTGACACAAAGGCCTGTGTTATTACCTTTTTGGGATAGCCTCTCTCACGAAATCTGGACGTAAGTTCACAGGACTCTCTGAGGAAGTCAGCCTGATGGGAACAGTTTCTTTTAATTCTGTAGAACTGACCCTTAGGGATTCCCTTCTTGAGATGCTGAGGGTGAAAACTAGAAAAATGCAATAAACTGTTAGTCGCTGTAGGTTTTCGATAGAGGGTGGTCGTGATCCTCGTGCCATGTAAAGATAATTTCAGATCCAAAAATTAAATTTCAGTCTGTGAAAACTGTGACGTAAGGTGAATATTCCAGGGATTGTCATTCAGAATTCCCACAAACTCCTGGCCAAAAGAATAGAACGTCGTCAATGTAGCGTACCCATTTGCCGACATGTTTAGAAAATTCCTCAAGATGGTACACCCTAGTCACCTCCCACCAACCCAAAAAGAGGTTGGCTTACACCAGTGCACACCGTGCCCCCATAGCGGTCCCTTTTACCTGTCTATAAAAGACACGGTCAAAGGTGAAGTAGTTTTTGTCCAATATGAACAACAGCAAGTCCAATAAGAAGGAGTCATGTCCTCTGTCACCGGATGTGTTGAGATCTAAGAAATATGACACAGCCTGTATTCCAAGTTGGTGTCCTATACAGGTGTAAAGTGACTCTACATCTAGAGTCACAAGCCAGGTATGAGGGGGAACAACCAGTTCCTGGATTTTACAGAGAAGATGTGGAAACCACAAAGAAAACGACCAACAAGGGTAACTATAATCAAAATACAAAACTCTTTATTCAATATACATATTAAAAATTACTATGACATAAATAGGACACAGATGGGGAAATGGATTAGGTCACAATACAGGTACTCCCCTATAGAAAACGTGTAGGCCTAGCACTGGCTCCCTATAAAATGTGAAAACAGAGTATAGATATTGGGAGGAAACACCAAAAGTAATGGAATGGCTAAGGTAAGTGTGAAACATACTACATACCCCTGAATACTGTGCCCTGGAACCAACGGATATATAATGTATAAGTCTCCATCACGCCCATTAGACTATAGTACACATGTAAAAAATAAGGCCCAGAGAACTTAGACTGCTATGAACGTCCAGAATGACCGCTAGAACCAAGCAAGTGAAACATGGAGTAAACCAGGTTGATAGACAGCAAAAGCCATACCCGAAAACAGTAACCCCGACACCAGGAGAACAGCCAGGAAGGTGCACATGCACCCATATACATGAAAGCAGATGACATAGTCTAATCTTAATTACCTAGTCCTGGGCGGTTTAGCAGGTGTGAGCCAAGTGCGTGGCCGACACGTCTACCCGACGCGCGTTTCGGAGCCGGGTCTCCTTCGTCAGGGGTACGTGTCAGAATGTCGCTAGGCCGGAGTTTAAATATGTGGCCGCCAATATCTGCAGCGGCGTCCGCCGGGAAATGACGCAGGCGTTGCCAGGACAACCCTACTCACAGCGGCGGCGACGTCACGCAGGGGCGCCGCCAAAGTCATGGCAACCGCCCGAGCGCCGCGCACTTGGCTCACACCTGCTAAACCGCCCAGGACCAGGTAATTAAGATTAGACTATGTCATCTGCTTTCATGTATATGGGTACATGTGCACCTTCCTGGCTGTTCTCCTGGTGTCGGGGTTAGTGTTTTCGGGTATGGCTTTTGTTGTCTATCAACCTGGTTTACTCCATGTTTCACTTGCTTGGTTCCAGCGGTCATTCTGGACGTTCATAGCAGTCTAAGTTCTCTGGGCCTTATTTTTTACATGTGTACTATAGTCTAATGGGCGTGATGGAGACTTATACATTATATATCCGTTGGTTCCAGGGCACAGTATTCAGGGGTATGTAGTGTGTTTCACACTTACCTTAGCCATTCCATTACTTTTGGTGTTTCCTCCCAATATCTATACTCTGTTTTCACATTTTATAGGGAGCCAGTGCTAGGCCTACACGTTTTCTATAGGGGAGTACCTGTATTGTGACCTAATCCATTTCCCCATCTGTGTCCTATTTATGTCATAGTAATTTTTAATATGTATATTGGATAAAGAGTTTTGTATTTTGATTATAGTTACCCTTGTTGGTCGTTTTCTTTGTGGTTTCCACATCTTCTCTGTACTATACAGCTACGACTGGTACGGTTAATAGTCCGGCAAGTGAGCAGCAGTGAGTGCCTAAATTCACCTTACTCACGTTATGTTGCCCTTGAGCACCGCCATTTGGATACCAGATCCTGGATTTGTAGATTCAATGACGTGGAGTCTCTGATGAAGGAATCAAGAGATATAACCAAAGGCTGCAGAAAGAAGTCCACATAAATGCAGGGCCGTTCTAGGAGACCACCAATCCCCGACACTATAGGCCTACCTGGTGGTGCCTGTACCGACTTGTGCACTTTCGGAAGCATGTAGAAGGTAGGCGTGCGGGGATGGGGATTCATCATGAACTACTTTTCACGTCTGTTGATAATATTACGGGAAAATGCAGCTCCCAACAATTGATGTAATTTCAGCTGAAAAACACGAGAGGGAAGAAACTGGTAGCAATCGGTATTCGATAATTGACTCCTTGCCTCCTGAGTATAAAGATCTATTGGCCAGATCACCAGATTCCCCCCTTTATCCACCTCGCGGATCACAAACTCTCTATTGGAACCCAATTTATTAACAGCCAGTTGTTCTTTCCTACCGAGGTTCCTACCTCTATTGGGGTCCAATTTTAAATTTTGTACCTCCCTGCAGACCGAATTAAAAAAACTTTGCACAGCCAAGAATAATGAGAAAGAGGGGGTAGCCTGCGAGGGCAATCTCCCCGTAAACCTCCTTCTACAGAACCCATCCTCACCTTCATCAAGCAGGTCCAATAGAACCCTAAGGACCCCTCTATCAGCTGCAGGCAAGTCATCAATGGCAGACGGTTGATGGAATAACATTTTGAAAGTAAGCTGCCTGCAGAATAAATATACATCCTTAATGAACGTGAATTTATCAAGGAAGCATCGCGCAGGGAGGGGGCTCCCTGCATGCTTCCCTGAGACCCTCGGCACAAGGCGATGTGCTCACCTTGTACTGAGCGTCTCCTCCATGCAGGTCCTGGATCCAAAATGGCCGTGGGGCTACATCCGGGTCCTGCAGGGAGGTGGCTTACCAGCGCCTGCTCAGATCAAGCCCTGGTAAGCGTGCAGCCTTGCATGTCAGATCGCTGATCTGACACAGTGCTCTGCAAAGTGTCAGATCAGCGATCTGACCCTATAACATGATGCCCCCCCGGGGCAATGTTATAAAGTTAAAAAAAAATATTCACATGTGTAAAAAAAAAATATATATATATTATTCCCATAAATACATTTCATTATCTACATAATAAAAAAAACAATAAAAGTACACATATTTAGTATGGCCACTTCCGTAACGACTCCACCTATAAAACTGTCCCACTAGTTAACCCCTTCAGTGAGCGCAGTAAAAAAAAGAGACAAAAAAAACGCTTTATTATCATACCGCTGAACAAAAAGTGGAATAACACGCGATCAAAAAGACGGATATAAATAACCACGGTACCGATGAAAACGTCATCTTGTCCTGCAAAAAACTAGCCACCATACAGCATCATCAGCGCAAAAATTAAAAAGTTATAGTCCTCAGAATAAAGCGATGCAAAAATAATTATTCTTTCTATAAAATAGTTTTTATTGTATAAAAGCGCCAAAACATAAAAAAGATATAAATAAGGTATCACTGTAGTCGTACTGACCCGAAGAATAAAACTGCTTTATCAATTTTACCAAACGTGGAACGATATAAACGCCCTACCAAAAAGAAATTCATGAATAGCTGTTTTTTGGTCATTCTGCCTCACAAAAATCGGAATAAAAAGCGATAAAAAAAAGTCACGTGCCCTAAAATGTTACCAATAAAAACGTCAACTTGTCCCGCAAAAAACAAGACCTCATATGACTCTGTGGACCAAAATATGGAAAAATTATAGCTCTCAAAATGTGGAGATGCAAAAAATATTTTTTGCAATAAAAAGCGTCTTTTAGTGTGTGACGGCTGTCAATCATACAAATCTGCTAAAATAATGCTATAAATAGTAAATCAAACCCCCCTTCATCACCCCCTTAGTTAGGAAAAAATAATAAAATTAAAAAAATGTATTTCCATTTTCCCATTAGGGTTAGGGCTATGGTTAGGGCTAGGGTTAAGGTTATGGCTAGTGCTAGGGTTAGGGTTAGGACTAGGGATAGGGGTAGGATTAGGGGTAGGGTTAAGGCTAGGGTTAAGGCTAGGGCTAGGGTTAGGGCTAGGGTTGGGGCTAGGGTTAGGGTTATAGTTTGGGCTAGGGTTAAGGTTGGGGCTAGAGTTAGGGTTTCAGTTAGAATTGGGGGTTTCCACTGTTTAGGCATATCAGGGGCTCTCTAAATGAGACATGGCGTCCGATCTCAATTCCAGCCAATTCTGCGTTGAAAAAGTAAAACAGTGCTCCTTCTCTTCCGAGCTCTCCCTTATGCCCAAACAGGGGTTTACCCCAACATATGGGGTATCAGAGTACTCAGGACAAATTGTTCAACAACAATTGGGTCCAATTTCTCTTGTTACCCTTGGGAAAAACTGGGGGTTAAAAAATAATTTTTGTGGAAAAAAATGATTTTTTATTTTCACGGCTCTGCATTATAAACTGTAGTGAAACACTTGGGGGTTCAAAGCTCTCACAACACATCTAGATAAGTTCCTTAGGGGGTCTCCTTTCCAAAATTGTGTCACTTTTGGGGGGTTTCAATGTTTAGGCACATCAGTGGCTCTCCAAACGCAACATGGCGTCCCATCTCAATTCCAGTCAATTTTGCATTGAAAAGTCAAACAGCGCTTCTTCCCTTCCAAGCTCTGCCATGCGCCCAAACAGTGGTTTACCCCCACATATGGGGTATCAGCGTACTCAGGACAAATTGCACAACAACTTTTGGGGTCTAATTTATTCTCTTACCCTTGGGAAAATAAAAAATTGGGGGAGAAAAGATCGTTTTTGTGAAAAAATATGATTTTTTATTTTTACGGCTCTGCATTATAAACTTCTGTGAAGCACTTGGTGGGTCAGAGTGCTCACCACACATCTAGATAAGTTCCTTAGGGGGTCTACTTTTCAAAATGGTGTCACATGTGGGGGGTTTCAATGTTTATGCATATCAGGGGCTCTCCAAACGCAACATGGCGTCCCATCTGAATTCCAGTCAATTTTGCATTGAAAAGTCAAATAGCGCTCCTTCCCTTCCGAGCTCTGCCATGCACCCAACAGTGGTTTACCCACACATATCGGGTATCAGCGTACTCAGGACAAATTGTACAACAACTTTTGGTGTCCATTTTCCCCTGTTACCCTTGGTAAAATAAAACAAATTGGAACTGAATAAATTTTGTTTGAAAAAAGTTAAATGTTCATTTTTATTTAACCCCTTCCCGACCTTTGACGCCACGTAGGCGTCATGAAAGTCGGTGCCAATCCGACCCATGACGCCTATGCGGCGTCATGGAAAGATCGCGTCCCTGCAGATCCGGTGAAAGGGTTAACTCCCATTTCACCCGATCTGCAGGGACAGGGGGAGTGGTAGTTTAGCCCAGGGGGGGTGGCTTCACCCCCTCGTGGCTACGATCGCTCTGATTGGCTGTTGAAAGTGAAACTGCCAATCAGAGCGATTTGTAATATTTCACCCATTATAACGGGTGAAATATTACAATCCAGCCATGGCCGATGCTGCAATATCATCGGCCATGGCTGGAAATACTAGTGTGCCCCCACCCCACCCCTCCGATCGCCCCCCCACCCCCCCGATCTGGCCGGTACACTGCTCCGGCTCCCCTCCATCCAGTGCTCCGCTCCCCCCCGTGCTCGTGTCCGCTCCCCCCGTGCTCCAATCACCCCCCCGTGCTCCAATCACCCCCCCTGCACTCCGATCCACCCCCCCCGTGCTATGTTCCACCCCCCCGTGCTCCATTCCAGCCCCCCCGTGCTCCGTTCCACGCCCCCCGCGCTCCGTTCCACCCCTCCCGCGCTCCGATTCCCCCCCCGTGCTCCGATCCCCCCCCCCGTGGTCCGATCCCCCCCCCGTGGTCCCCCCCCACCCTATCATACTTACCGATCCAGCCGTGGTCCCGTCCGTCTTCTCCCGGGCGCCGCCATCTTCCAAAATGGCGGGCGCATGCGCAGTGCGCCCGCCGAATCTGCCGGCCGGCAGATTCGTTCCAAAGTGCATTTTGATCACTGAGATATAATCTATCTCAGTGATCAAAATAAAAAAAATAATAAATGACCCCCCCCCTTTGTCACCCCCATAGGTAGGGACAATAAAAAAATAAAGAAATTTTTTTTTTTCCACTAATGTTAGAATAGGGTTAGGGGTAGGGGTAGGGTTAGGGGTAGGGTTAGGGGTAGGGTTAGGGGTAGGGTTAGGGCTAGGGTTAGGGCTAGGGTTAGGGTTTCGGTATGTGCACACGTATTCTGGTCCTCTGCGGATTTTTCCGCTGCGGATTTGATAAATCCGCAGTGCTAAACCGCTGCGGATTTATGGCGGATTTACCGCGTTTTTTTCTGCGCATTTCACTGCGGTTTTACAATTGCGATTTTCTATTGGAGCAGTTGTAAAACCGCTGCGGAATCCGCACAAAGAAGTGACATGCTGCGGAATGTAAACCGCTGCGTTTCCGTGCAGTTTTTCCGCAGCATGTGTACAGCGATTTTTGTTTCCCATAGGTTTACATTGAACTGTACACTCATGGGAAACTGCTGCGGATCCGCAGCGTTTTCCGCAGCGTGTGCACATACCTTTAGAATTAGGCTATGTGCACACGGTGCTGATTTGGCTGCGGATTCGCAGCAGTGTTCCATCAGGTTTACAGTACCATGTAAACATATGAAAAACCAAATCCGCTGTGCCCATGGTGCGGAAAATACCGCGCGGGAACGCTGCGTTGTATTTTCCGCAGCATGTCAATTCTTTGTGCGGATTCCGCAGCGTTTTACACCTGTTCCTCAATAGGAATCCGCAGGTGAAATCCGCACAAAAAACACTGGAAATCCGCGGAAAATCCGCAGGTAAAACACAGTGCCTTTTACCCGCAGATTTTTCAAAAATGGTGCGGAAATATCTCACACGAATCCGCAACGTGGGCACATAGCCTTAGGGTTAGGGTTGGAATTAGGGTTGTGGTTATGGTTAGGGGTGTGTTGGGGTTAGGGTTGTGGTTAGGGGTGTGTTGCGGTTAGGGTTGTGTTTAGGGTTATGGCTACAGTTGGGATTAGGGTTAGGGGTGTGTTGGGGTTAGTGTTGGAGTTAGAATTGAGGGGTTACCACTGTTTAGGCACATCAGGGGTCTCCAAACGCAACATAGCGCCACCATTGAGTCCAGCCAATCTCGTATTCAAAAAGTCAAATGGTGCTCCCTCACTTCTGAGCCCTGACGTGTGCCCAAACAGTGGTTTACCCCCACATATGGGGTACCAGCATACTCAGGACAAACTGCGCAACAATTACTGGGGTCCAATTTCTCCTGTTACCCTTGTGAATCTAAAAAAATGCTTGCTAAAACATAATTTTTGAGGAAAGAAAAATGATTTTTTATTTTCACGGCTCTGCGTTGTAAACGTCTGTGAAGCACTTGGGGGTTCAAAGTGCTCACCACATATCTAGATAAGTTCCTTGGGGGGTCTAGTTTCTAAAATGGGGTCACTTGTGGGGGGTTTCTACTGTTTAGGCACACCAGGGGCTCTGCAAACGCAACGTGACACCCGCAGACCATTCCATCAAAGTCTGCATTTCAAAAGTCACTACTTCCCTTCTGAACCCCGACGTGTGCCCAAACAGTGGTTTACCCCCACATATGGGGTATCAGCGTACTCAGGAGAAACTGGACAACAAATATTGGGGTCAAATTTCTCCTGTTACCCTTGGGAAAATTAAAAAATTCTGGGCTAAATAATTATTTTTGAGGAAAGAAAACGTATTTATTATTTTCACGGCTCTGCATTATAAACTTCTATGAAGCACTTGGGGGTTCAAAGTGCTCACCACACATCTAGATACGTTCCTTTGGGGGTCTAGTTTCCAAAATGGGGTCACTTGTGGGGGGTTTCTACTGTTAAGCCACATCAGGGGCTCTGCAAACGCAACGTGACGCCCACAGAGCATTCCATCAAAGTCTGCATTTCAAAACGTCACTACTTCACTTCCGAGCCCCGGCATGTGCCCAAACAGTGATTTACCCCCACATATGGGGTATCAGCGTACTCAGGAGAAACTGGACAACAACTTTTGGGGTCAAATTTCTCCTGTTACCCTTGGGAAAATAAAAAATTGCAGGCTAAAAGATCATTTTTGAGAAAATAATTTTTTTTTTTATTTTCATGGCTCTGCGTTATAAACTTCTGTGAAGCACTTGGGGGTTCAAAGTCCTCACCACACATCTAGATTAGTTCCTTTGGGGGTCTAGTTTCTAAAATGGTGTCATTTCTGGGGGATCTCCAATGTTTAGGCACACAGGGGCTCTCCAAACGTGACATGGTGTCCGCTAATGATTGGAGCTAATTTTCCATTTAAAAAGCCAAATGGCGTGCCATCCCTTCCGAGCCCTGCCGTGCGCCCAAACAGTGGTTTACCCCCACATATGGGGTATCAGCGTACTCAGGACAAACTGGACAACAATATTTGGGGTCCAATTTCTCCTATTATCCTTGGCAAAATAGGAAATTCCAGGCTAAAAAATCATTTTTGAGGAAAGAAAAATTATTTTTTATTTTCATGGCTCTGCGTTATAAACTTCTGTGAAGCACCTGGGGGTTTAAAGTGCTCAATATGCATCTAGATAAGTTCCCTGGGGGGTCTAGTTTCCAAAATGGGGTCACTTGTGCGGGAGCTCCAATGTTTAGGCACACAGGGGCTCTCCAAACGCGACATGGTGTCCGCTAACAATTGGAGCTAATTTTCCATTCAAAAAGTCAAATGGCGCGCCTTCTCTTCCGAGCCCTGCCGAGTGCCCAAACAGTGGTTTACCCCCACATATGAGGTATCGGCGTACTCGGGAGAAATTGCCCAACAAATTTTATGATCCATTTTATCCTACTGCCCATGTGAAAATGAAAAAATTGAGGCGAAAAGAATTTTTTTGTGAAAAAAAATTACTTTTTCATTTTTACAGATCAATTTGTGAAGCACCTGAGGGTTTAAAGTGCTCACTAGGCATCTAAATTAGTTCCTTGGGGGGTCTAGTTTCCAAAATGGGGTCACTTGTGGGGGAGCGCCAATGTTTAGGCACACAGGAGCTATCCAAACGCGACATGGTGTCCGCTAACGATGGAAATAATTTTTCATTCAAAAAGTCAAATGGCGCTCCTTCACTTCCGAGCCTTACCATGTGCCCAAACAGTGGTTTACCTCCACATGTGAGGTATTGGTGTACTCAGGAGAAATTGCCCAACACATTTTAGGATCCATTTTATCCTGTTGCCCATGTGAAAATGAAAAAATTGAGGTTAAAAGAATTTTTTTGTGAAAAAAAAGTACTTTTTCATTTTTACGGATCAATTTGTGAAGCACCTGGGGGTTCAAAGTGCTCACTATGCATCTAGATAAGTTCCTTGCGGCGTCTAGTTTCCAAAATGGGGTCACTTGTGGGGGAGCTCCAATTTTTAGGCACACGGGGGCTCTCCAAACGTGACATGGTGTCCGCTAAAGAGTGGAGCCAATTTTTGATTCAAAAAGTCAAATGGCGCTCCTTCCCTTCCAAGCCCTGCCGTGCGCCAAAACAGTGGTTTACCCCCACATATGAGGTATCAGCGTACTCAGGACAAATTGGACAACAACTTTCGTGGTTCAGTTTCTCCTTTTACCATTGGGAAAATAAAAAAATTGTTGCTAAAAGATAATTTTTGTGACTAAAAAGTTAAATGTTCATTTTTTCCTTCCATGTTGCTTCTGCTGCTGTGAAGCACCTGAAGGGTTAATAAACTTCTTGAATGTGGTTTTGAGTACCTTGAGGGGTGCAGTTTTTAGAATGGTGTCACTTTTGGGTATTTTCAGCCAAATAGACCCCTCAAACTGACTTCAAATGTGAGGTGGTCCCTAAAAAAAATGGTTTTGTAAATTTCGTTGTAAAAATGACAAATCGCTGGTCGAATTTTAACCCTTATAACTTCCTAACAAAAAAAAATTTTGTTTCCAAAATTGTGCTGATGTAAAGTAAACATGTGGGAAATGTTATTTATTAACTATTTTGTGTCACATATCTCTCTGGTTTAACAGAATAAAAATTCAAAATGTGAAAATTGCGAAATTTTCAAAATTTTCGCCAAATTTCCGTGTTTATCACAAATAAATGCAGAATTTATTGACCTAAATTTACCACTAACATGAAGCCCAATATGTCACGAAAAAACAATCTCAGAACCGCTAGGATCCGTTGAAGCGTTCCTGAGTTATTACCTCATAAAGGGACACTGGTCAGAATTGCAAAAAACGGCAAGGTCTTTAAGGTCAAAATAGGCTGGGTCTTGAAGGGGTTAAACATTCCAAAAATTCATGTGAAACACCTGAAGGGCTAAAAAACTTCTTGAATGTGGCTTTGAGCACCTTGAGGGGTGCAGTTTTTAGAATGGTGTCACATTTGGTTATTTTCTATCATATAGACCCCTCAAAATGACTTCAAATGTGATGTGGTCACTAAAAAAAATGGTGTTGTAAAAATGAGAAATTGCTGGTCAACTTTTAACCCTTATAACTCCCTAACAAAAAAAAAATTTTGGTTCCAAAATTGTGCTGATGCAAAGTAGACATGTGGGATATGTTACTTATTAAGTATTTTGTGTAACATATCTCTGTGATTTAAGGGCATAAAAATTCAAATTTGGAAACTTGCGAAATTTTCAAAATTTTTGCCAAATTTCCATTTTTTCACAAATAAATGCAAGTCTTATCGAAGAAATTTTACATACTACATACATACATACTACATACAACATACATACTGCATACAACATACACACTACATACATACATATAACATACTACATACATACTACATAAATACTACATACATACTACATACAACATACATATTATATACATACTACATACAAACTACATACAACATACATACTACATACATACTACATGCATACTACATACTACATACATACATACATACTACATACATACAACATGCATACTACATACATGCAACATACATTCTACATACATACAACATACTACATAAATACTACATACATACTACATACAATACATTCATACATTACATACAATACATACATACAGACATACGGTACATATAAAATAGAGTACATACTCACCATCACTTGTCATTTTGATCCCCGAAGCCAGTGTCATCTGTTTAAAAGATTAAAATAACAAACAGCCAATATACTCACTGATCCACAGAAATCCACGAGTGTCCCACGACGATCTCCCATGGTGAACGGCAGCATCTGCTGATGTGACCGCTCTCTAGGGGCTCCAGGAATACAATGACGGGAGGAAGGTATCCTTCAACACTGTATTCCTCTGCCACTGTAAAAAAATAGTCCCTGGTCTCACTTTTGGCATTGCTGTGTGAGAAATTTTCCCACGCAGCAATTGCCATAAAGTGAGACTTTGAACTCTAGTAACCTCTCAGTTATGCACTGCAGGAGCCATTGTCTCCTGTCAGTGTGTCACCGAGGGTCCTATAGAGCAGTGACATCACTGTTCTATAGGGGAGATCGTCGTGGGACACTCGTTATTAATTGGACTACGGCAGACAGGTAGTGTACGGTTTATTATTTTAGGTTTTTTGCAGGCGCAAGGTGACATTAACCCCTTATTACCCCATATCCCACCGATACACGGGAGTGGGAAGAGAGGGGCTAAGTGCCGGAATTGGCGCATCTTACAGATGCGCCATTTCTGGGGCGGATGCGGACTGGTATTTGTAGCCAGGGGGGGGGGGCAATATCCATGGCCCCTCTCTAGGCTATGAATATCAGCCCGCAGCTGTCTGCATAGACTTTTTGGCTATAAAATATAGGGGGACCCCCCTATTTTAATAGCCAGTAAAGGCTACGCAGACAGCTGCAGGCTGATATTCATAGCAGGCTACAAATATTGGCCCCCGGCCGTCGGCTTTCCCCCTCTGGCGCAGAAAATTGCGCGGGAGCCCATCGTATCTTCTTGGGACACTCGTGGATTTCTGAGGATCAGGGAGTATATTGGTTGTTTGTTATTTTAATCTTTTTTACAGATGACACTGGCTTCGGGGATCAAAATGACAAGTGATGGTGAGTATGTACTCTATGTTATATGTACTGTATGTCTGTATGTATTGTATGTAATGTATGAATGTATTGTATGTAGTATGTATGCAGTAGGTATGTTGTTTGTATGTAGTATGTATGTAGTATGTATGTATGTAGTAAGTTGCATGTACTGTATGTAGTATGTATGTATGTAGTATGTATGTAGTACAGTATGTATGTATTATGTATGTATGTAGTATGAATGTATGTAGCATGTATGTTGTATGCATGTAGTATGTATGTAGTATGCATGTATGTAGTAAGTTGTATGTATGTAGTATGTATGTAGTACAGTATGTATGTAGTATGTTGTATGTAGTTTTTTTTTTTACATTCAACACATTAGCCGGATGATGGGACTACTACTGCCCCATCATTGGCTAATGTGCCAATCACTGCCATTGTAGCAGGCATAGCCCGATGGGACTTGTAGTCCCATCGGACGATGCCTGCACAAACACAAAGACCCCCGGTAGGTCGCACAGACCCCTAAGAGGCCCGTACAGACCCCCGGCAGGCCGCACAAACCCCTGAGAGGCCCGTACAGACCCCCGGCAGGCCGCACAGACCCCCGGCAGGCCGCACAGCCCCCTGAGAGGCCCATACAAACCCCTGGCAGGCCGCACAGATCCCCGGCAGGCCACACAGACCCCCGAATGGCCTGTACAGACCCCCGGCAGGCCAGCACAGACCCCCGAGAGGCCCGTACAGACCCCCGGCAGGCCAGTACAGATCCTCCATGGTCCCACACAGACACGCACTCTCCGCCCATGCACCGCCCACACTCTTTCCCCCTCCAGAACAGGATGTACAAGGTAAGAAAGGGTTTATTTTCACTCCGATATTTGTGTCTTGTATTGGTATCGGGTATCGGTATCAGCGATATCCGATATTTTTTGGATATCAGCTGATACAATCCGATCCCGATATTTCCGAATATTGGAAGGTATCGCTTAACACTATTGGTGATATCAAGTTTCTGTTTGTGGCACATTAATATATGGGAGGGGGGAAACTTTTCAAGATGGGTGGTGACCATGGCAGCCATGTTGAAGTCGGCCAATTTGGATCCAACTTAATTTTTTTCAATGGGAAGAGGGTCATGTGACACATCAAACTTATTGAGAGTTTCACAAGAAAAACAATGGCGTGCTTTGTGTTAACGTAACTTTATTCTTTCATGAGTTATTTACAAGTTTATGACCACTTATAAAATGTGTTCAAAGTGCTGCCCATTGTGTTGGATTGTCAATGCAACCCTCTTCTCCCACTCTTGACACACTGATAGCAACACCGCAGAAGAAATGCTAGCACAGGCTTCCAGCATCCATTGTTTCAGATGCTGCACATCTTGTATCTTCACAGCATAGACAATTGCCTTCAGATGACCCCAAAAATAAAAGTCTAAGGCAGTCAGATTAGGAGACCTTGGTGGCCATTCAACCGCCCCATGACGACCAATCCACTTTCCAGGAAACTGTCCATGTAGAAATGCTCGGACCCGATGTTAGGGTTGGTGGTACGCACCGAGTATACAGTATATGTATATATGTATAAATAGGTGCATTCGCAACCCGGGGTCCACCGTGCAGGAGAGGAACCTGCTGCTGGCAAATGGTGGTGCTATATGGCGGTATAAGCGAACTCTGTCAACTCCACAGATTCGCTAGAAACAAGATACTGTGCCCTGTCAGCGTCACAGGAGAACACAGCTAACAAACATTCCTCACCAGAGGTGCCGATATTCTAGGGGCTTATTTCAGCTGGGTCCCTGAATACATACATTCAAAATTGACATGAGATGTTACTAGCGCATGGCTGTGCAAACCTTTTATAGCTGCAGCAGCTTCAGGACCTTCCTAGGGAACCAGTGGAACTAGAGCAACTTCAGGACCTTCCTAGAGAACCAATGGGAGCAGGAGCAGTACTTGAGCATGTGACCCCTGACCTCCAATGAGAGGTCTTACCTCGGGCATGCTCAGTGTGTTAAAAGCAGGACTTAGTCCCAGAAAAGCCTGCTCGTCGCTGATCAGTGCAGGCTACAACAGCAGAGCCTGGAAAGGCAGCAGTATCCCTTTGCACAGTATCAGACTGAGTGAGACGCTGTGACCGACGTCTCCGCTGAGCAGGCTCCACTGCGGCTGATGTAGAATGGGAGACTGCAGCAGACATGGTTCGAGATTCCACCTTGCAGTGGTGGGAACTTAACACCTGACACCCATAATTAATGGTATGGTGTGGTATATGGGATACAAAGATAGTGGGGCCATTCTTCATCAATAGAAACCTCAGTGCCACTGGATATCTGAAATTGCTACATGATGATGTGTTGCCTTCTTTATGCACTGAAGATGACACGTTCCCTGAGTTTTTCCAGCAAGATAGTGCACCACCACATTATGGGTATCAGGTCAGGGTACAAGGAATCTGACCTCCTTAGACTAGCATGTGCCACAAACAGGAGGTTGATATCACCAACCATTCCCAATTTATTTAGGTGTATCCTTATAAATGGCCCACCCTGTAGTGTGAGTGTATTAATATACTCACGTAGCACTACTCTCTCCGCTGTCCAGTGTCACTCTTCTCCTCTTCTCAGTGACGTCAGTGCCATGCAGATTGTTCGAGTTGTGCTTCACTCTGCATGACCTGAAAAAGGCTTTTACATTGTAAGTCTATGGAGACTCTGGACGAGGCTCCATGGGCTTCCATTGTAGAAGAGACTTCTGGCTCTCACATAGAGCACAGTGCGGCTTGGAGAGTCTGCAGAGCAGCGATGTCACAGAGAAGTGGAGCAGAAAGGCACTGGTCACCAGAGAAAGCAACAGTAGGTAAGTATACAAACACTCTCACACTACATTAACCCCTCTGTGACCTTAGACGTACTATCCCGTCGAGGTGCCCTGGGCTTATCTGACCCTGGACGGGATAGTACGTCATAGCCGATCGGCCGCGCTCTCGGGGGGAGCGCGGCCGATCGTGGCCGGGTGTCAGCTGCTTATCGCAGCTGACATCCGGCACTATGTGCCAGGAGCGGTCACGGACCGCCCCCGGCACATTAACCCCTGGCACACCGCGATCAAAGATGATCGCGATGTGCCGGCGGTGCAGGGAAGCACCGCGCAGGGAGGGGGCTCCCTGCGGGCTTCCCTGAGCCCCCCGCAGCAACGCGATGTGATCGCGTTGCTGCGAGGGTCTCCTCACCTCCCTCCCTGCTCGAGCCCCGGATCCAAGATGGCCGCGGATCCGGGTCCTGCAGGGAGGGAGGTGGCTTCACAGAGCCTGCTCAGAGCAGGCACTGTGAAGGCTGCAGCGCTGCATGTCAGATCAGTGATCTGACAGAGTGCTGTGCAAACTGTCAGATCACTGATCTGTGATGTCCCCCCTGGGACAAAGTAAAAAAGTAAAAAAAAAATTTTCCAAATGTGTAAAAAAAATAAAAAAAAATATTCCAAAATAATGAAAAAAAAAAAAAATATTATTCCCATAAATACATTTCTTCATCTAAATAAAAAAAAAAAAAACCAATAAAAGTACACATATTTAGTATCGCCGCGTCCGTAACGACCCGACCTATAAAACTGTCCCACTAGTTAACCCCTTCAGTAAACACCGTAAGAAAAAAAAAAATAAAACGAGGCAAAAAACAACGCTTTATTATCATACCGCCGAACAAAAAGTGGAATAACACGCGACCAAAAGGACAGATATAAATAACCATGGTACCGCTGAAAGCGTCATATTGTCCCGCAAAAAAAGAGCCACCATACAGCATCATCAGCAAAAAAATAAAAAAGTTATAGTCCTGAGAATAAAGCGATGCAAAAATAATTATTTTTTCTGTAAAATAGTTTTTATCGTATAAAAGCACCAAACCATAAAAAAATGATATAAATGAGGTATCGCTGTAATCGTACTGACCCGAAGAATAAAACTGATTTATCAATTTTACCAAACGCGGAACGGTATAAACGCCTCCCCCAATAGAAATTCATGAATAGCTGGCTTTTGGTCATTCTTCCTCACAAAAATCGGAATAAAAAGCGATAAAAAAATGTCACGTGCCCAAAAATGTTTTCAATAAAAACGTCAACTCGTCCCGCAAAAAAACAAGACCTCACATGACTCTGTGGACCAAAATATGGAAAAATTATAGCTCTCAAAATGTGTTATTGCAAAAAATATTTTTTGCAATAAAAAGGGTCTTTCAGTGTGTGACGGCTGCCAATCATAAAAATCCGCTAAAAAACTCGCTATAAAAGTAAATCAAACCCCCCTTCATCACCCCCTTAGTTAGGGAAAAATAAAAAAAAATGTATTTATTTCCATTTTCCCGTTAGGGCTAGGGTTAGGGCTAGGGTTAGGGCTAGGGTTAGGGTTAGGGCTAGGGTTAGGGCTAGGGTTAGGGCTAGGGCTAGGGCTAGGGCTAGGGTTAGGGCTAGGGTTAGGGCTAGGGTTAGGGCTAGGGTTAGGGTTAGGGCT
Organism: Ranitomeya imitator; assembly: GCF_032444005.1. NCBI lineage: Eukaryota > Metazoa > Chordata > Amphibia > Anura > Dendrobatidae > Ranitomeya > Ranitomeya imitator. Next base: position 390,944,707 of record NC_091284.1, on the reverse strand, counting down.
AGGGTTAGGGCTAGGGTTAGGGCTAGGGTTAGGGTTAGGGTTGGGGCTACAGTTAGGGTTGGGGCTAAAGTTAGGGTTAGGGTTTAGATTACATTTACAGTTGGGAATAGGGTTGGGATTAGGGTTAGGGGTGTGTCAGGGTTAGAGGTGTGGTTAGGGTTACCATTGGAATTAGGGTTAGGGGTGTGTTTAGATTAGGGTTTCAGTTATAATTCGGGGGTTTCCACTGTTTCGGCACATCAGGGGCTCTCCAAACACGACATGGCGTCCGATCTCAATTCCAGCCAATTCTGCGTTGAAAAAGTAAAACAGTGCTCCTTCCCTTCCGAGCTCTCCTGTGTGCCCAAACAGGGGTTTACCCCAACATATGGGGTATCAGCGTCCTCAGAACAAATTGGACAACAACTTTTGTGGACCAATTTCTCCTGTTACCCTTGGGAAAATACAAAACTGGGGGCTAAAAAATAATTTTTGTGGGAAAACAAAAAGATTTTTTATTTTCACGGCTCTGCGTTATAAACTAGTGAAACACTTGGGGGTTCAAAGTTCTCACAACACATCTAGATAAGTTCATTGAGGGGTCTAGTTTCCAATATGGGGTCACTTGTGGGGGGTTTCTACTGTTTAGGTACATTAGGGGCTCTGCAAACGCAATGTGACGCCTGCAGACCAATCCATCTAAGTCTGCATTCCAAATGATGCTCCTTCCCTTCCGAGCCCTCCCATGCGCCCAAACGGTGGTTCCCCCCCACATATCGGGTATCAGCGTACTCAGGACAAATTGGACAACAACATTTAGGGTCCAATTTCTCCTGCTAACCTTGGAAAAATACAAAACTGGGGGCTAAAATATAATTTTTGTGGAAAAAAAAATATTTTTCATTTGCATGGCTCTGCGTTATAAACTGTAGTGAAATACTTGGGGGTTCAAAGCTCTCACAACACATCAAGATGAGTTCCTTAGGGGGTCTACTTTCCAAAATGGTGTCACTTGTGGGGGGTTTCTACTGTTTAGGTACATTAGGGGCTCTGCAAATGCAATGTGACGCCTGCAGACCATTCCATCTAAGTCTGCATTCCAAATGGCGCTCCTTCCCTTCCGAACCCTCCCATGCGCCCAAACGGTGGTTCCCCCCCACATATGGGGTATCAGCGTACTCAGGACAAATTGGACAACAACTTTTGGGGTCCAATTTCTCCTGTTACCCTAGGGAAAATACAAAACTGGGGGCTAAAGAATAATTTTTGTGGGGAAAAAATTTTGTTTTATTTTTATGGCTCTGCATTATAAACTTCTGTGAAGCCCTTGGTGGGTCAAAGTGCTCACCACACATCCAGATAAGTTCCTTAGGGGGTCTACTTTCCAAAATGGTGTCACTTGTGGGGGGTTTCAATGTTTAGGCACATCAGTGGCTCTCCAAACGCAACATGGCGTCCCATCTCAATTCCTGTCAATTTTGCATTGAAAAGTCAAACGGCGCTCCTTCCCTTCCGAGCTCTCCCATGCGCCCAAACAGTGGTTTACTGCCACATATGGGGTATCAGCGTACTCGGGACAAATTGGACAACAACTTTTGAGGTCCAATTTCTTCTCTTACCCTTGGAAAAATAAAAAATTGGGGGCAAAAATATAATTTTTGTGAAAAAATATGATTTTTTATTTTTACGGTTCTGCAATATAAACTTCTGTGAAGCACTTGGTGGGTCAAAGTGCTCACCACACCTCTAGATAAGTTCCTTAGGGGGTCTACTTTCCAAAATGGTGTCACTTGTGGGGGGTTTCAATGTTTAGGCACATCAGTGGCTCTCCAAACGCAACATGGCGTCCCATCTCAATTTCTGTCAATTTTGCATTGAAAAGTCAAACTGCGCTCCTTCCCTTCCGAGCTCTCCCATGCGCCCAAACAGTGGTTTACTGCCACATATGGGGTATCAGCGTACTCAGGACAAATTGGACAACAACTTTTTGGGTCCAATTTCTCCTGTTACCCTTGGTAAAATAAAACAAATTGGAGCTGAAGTAAATTTTTTGTGTAAAAAAGTTAAATGTTCATTTTTATTTAAACATTCCAAAAATTCCTATTAAACACCTGAAGGGTTAATAAACTTCTTGAATGTGGTTTTGAGCACCTTGAGGGGTGCAGTTTTTAGAATGGTGTCACACTTGGGCATTTTCTATCATATAGACCCCTCAAAATGACTTCAAATGAGACGTGGTCCCTAAAAAAAAATGGTGTTGTAAAAATGAGAAATTGCTGGTCAACTTTTAACCCTTATAACTCCCTAACAAAAAAAAAAATTGGTTCCAAAATTATGCTGATGTAAAGGAGACATGTGGGAAATGTTACTTATTAAGTATTTTGTGTGACATATCTCTGTGATTTAATTGCATAAAAATTCAAAGTTTGAAAATTGCGAAATTTTCAAAATTTTCGCCAAATTTCCGTTTTTTTCACAAATAAACGCAGGTACTATCAAAGAAATTTTACCACTATCATGAAGTACAATATGTCACGAGAAAACAATGTCAGAATCACCAGGATCCGTTGAAGCGTTTCGGAGTTATAACCTCATAAAGGGACAGTGGTCAGAATTGTAAAAATTGGCCTGGTCATTAACGTGCAAACCACCCTTGGGGGTAAAGGGGTTAATGTATACAGAGATTTAAAAAAGCACTCTTCCTCCTATCAACTTTTTTATCCTCTTAATATACTGCAACCATCATATTACATAGCACAGTATACTTACAATTGCTCGGTTTGCCCTTCTACGCAGTTAATTCTACTGTTTACCATTAAGTCTATGACATCACGTGATTGAAAACTGGCTAGCTGAATCATTCTAAGCTCTATGTGGAAACAGGAGGTCAATTTTCACTGTATGAGTCATAAGTCACTGCAAATGTTCCTGGCAGAGGGGAGGATGGAGCAGCTGGGTCAGGGGTTGAAGAGGGGACCGATAAATGCAGGAACAAGAGACTTCCTGTTTCTACATAGAGCAGAGAAATGAGAAGAATTAGCTGGATTGAAAGGCAAAATGAGCAATTGTAAGTACACATTGCTATATAATATGATGACTGCTATATATTAAGAGGATAAAAAACGTTGCTTTTTTCATGAATAAAAACATTTTTAATATTAACATTGACTGGCTAATTTCACCAACCTCAGGGCCTTATATAGTGTTTTCCCAACAGCACTACTTCAGTCTAGTACCCTCTGTGAAAGTGCTGGACTCCAGCCACCAGAACGTCCTTTGGACCACCACCAGACCATCTAAGCTGTATCACACAGGCTTGTGTTAATTAAAGCACCCTCCATAACATTTGTAGTAATTGCTTCAATTTATTTGGCCTGAATTTGAGGGAACGGACATAAAAAAACTTGTTGGGAATATGTTTGTTCCTCCACAGTAACAAAACCAAGGCAAGAATTTTTCTCTAGAGTAATATAACAATAGTATAGTGCAAAATATATCAGCATTCAACCTGACAGAGTCCACAAAATGTTGCTATGGCAACTACCTATAATGCATTCAATCAAGCACTCGTAGGGACGTGGGTTAAGCGCGGGCTGTAGCGAGATGGGGCTGAATACATAACATACAAATATTCACTCGATACCCAAGGCAAATGCTGTTTTTTTCCCCAGGTTTACTTTACAAATAGCACGCTGTTTTTTCCTGAAATGGCTGGATAAACAATCTTTGGTTTTCAGCATTTAGTTTTGTCAGAGATGGATGAAAGACAACGTGCTACACTGGTTGAGGAATGGGTGACAGGTCAGAAGAGGGGGTGAGTGAATTTGGGTACAATTAGCATAGAGATGAAACAGGTTGGCAGTTGTTGTGAAGCTGGTCATATCTTTGCTGACAAGGACAAACAGATGGAGAAGATTTGCTGCGCTCGGCATTTCTGCGCCAGTAAAAATCTACAAATTATTTTCGGCCGTATACTGTAAAAGATCTACACATTGGCAAAGCTAATCTGTAACTAAAACTGTCACCCAAAAGACCCCTCACAGACCTTGGAGCTGCCACACAGAATGAAGTGTAATTTCCAATCTCAGGATATGTAATTTATAAGTGTTGGGTCAAGAGTGGGAAAAATTAATGAAAAATGAAATTGGAGGAAGCTGTGGTTTGACCCTGAAGAGTACGGGTCTTCTTTATTTTTGGCCTGTTGTTCTGTCACTTCTGAAAGTAATATTGTGACATATTAGAACAGCCTGCTTTAGGTCACATAGATAGAGCTTAATCGCGGCTGTTCGTAGAGTAAAATTCCGGCAACACAGAAATTTCTTAGATGTCATTTTTAATTGTTTGTACTGACCCTTTCTCGGGGTCTTCATAATTCATGAAAATGTTTATTGGGCAAACAATAACTATACTGTAAAAATAATGTTAACTAGACATTAAAGCCCTGATTCATTAAGACTAGCAGTATACATTCTGTCTTAATGAGTAAGATGCGCCTAATTCATTCAGAGGTGCACAACACTTAATGAATTAGGCCCATCTTACAAGTGACGTGCGACTTCGGCATAAATGTAATCCAGTCGGGAACTGGAGTACATTGCTAGCATAAGATATATCACCCAAAGTAGAGTAACTTTTTATAAGTTAAATGGGAGGACTTAGCCATTTCGGTCACACTCCACCCATTTTAACAGAGCTAGACAGAACTGGTGTGAAAATGTCAAAAGTCACAAAAACACGCAAACATTTTGTGATATTTCAAGGTGTTATATGACAGAAAACTGGTCTAAACACCTTCATGAATTGGGAACTTGACCCTCAACAAAGGTTAGCTAGCTTAAAGGTGTTGAATCCCTTCAAGAAACATTTGCCCATAGGCTCAATTATGTATAGAAGAACAATCTGAACGTTACTAACCATCCCAGTGTCCAGCGCTACCTCTCCACTTCTGCCTTGGTCTATGTTGAATGGCTGCAGTGATAACTTTCTATCAACAGAGCTGCAGACAGTCACAGAGCTCAGAAGCTTCAGCTCTGTCAACTCAACATGCCATCAACGTTACAGCAAATCATCTAAGATCGACACAGTCATTGAAAAGGAGCACTGGATACGGAGCAGGTTCAGCCTGTTTGTCTACACATATCTGAGCATGTAGGCAAAAGTATGTTGAAAGGGGACAACACCTTTAAGGAAAAGGGCTTACTCACTAGCCGCCATTGCACACTTACTAGATCCTGACTGTAGTGCTTCTCAGTATGTGAGGAACATTTATGGGAGTCTAAGGATATAAAAATAAGGATAACACCAAAGGAGTTCGAACTCCACAGGGCTGCCTCCAGGGCAACAGTTGTTCTGCCAATATAGGCACAATCTAATTGTCTTTCATAGAAAAGTGCTGTTCTTTAAAGGGAGACTTTCAGCGCAAAATGTTGAAATCAAGTACAGGTGCTAAGTGCACCCTTGGCGAGAACAAACATTTCAGTGCAAATTCCCACCTACTTGTTTACATATCTTTTTCTGCTGTCCATTGGCTGTCAAAGAACAGAGGGCAGAGATTGATGAAAAGAAGTAGGTGGGAAGGTGCACTGAGCTGCTTGGCCACACCAAGAGTGCGCCGAGCGCCTGCACCTGGTTTGAACAGTCGTTCTCTGCTGACAGACACCCTTCAACAGTTAACTATATACAGGCAGGTCAATGGGAGAGCTGCTTTTCTTTTCTTCTCTGGCTTGTTTATAGCTCTCTGCACCCCTGTAGCGAGAGCAAAACATTTTTAAAGTAAGAGTGCAGACTACCCTGGTTGCTAGATCTGCTATGCCAACTACAGGATCAACTTTATTTCCAAATCGCCATAGTCTTTTTCTACATCCATTACTGTCACTGAATTGGAGTCCTGCCTGCTCCTCTGGTCTGCGCACGCAACTCTCATTTCTTTGCCAATGTCACACACTAAACCTCATAAAGTAAGGACAGCAAGTCTTTGGATCCTTTAGCGCCTCCCAGTGGAAACACTTTGGCAGGACAATTGTACATGTTTTTCCCTCCCCTTGATCTAGTCAGATAGCAAAAACCTTCTCGTAGTCCAGGCAGGCAGTGTCAAGTCTCACCCCGCTGGCGGTCCAGAACAAAAAGAATTGCACAACAATAAGAAATAGATCCACTCGCCCATACCACATACCAAACTGTAACTGGATGATATGTACTTTAACACATCATTTACAGTATTTATAATAATCAAAGTACAACATATTTTAAAGGCACAGTCTCACGATAACCAGGGGATTCCTCCTTTACTACAGTATTATTGACAAGAAGTCCAGAAAACACCTGAGCCCTTGATCCTGACTTTATCTTACATATCTACATTCATGTCAAGGCTTAGTGGAACTACAGTGGGGCAAAAAAGTATTTAGTCAGTCAGCAATAGTGCAAGTTCCACCACTTAAAAAGATGAGAGGCGTCTGTAATTTACATCAGAGGTAGACCTCAACTATGGGAGACAAACTGAGAAAAAAAAAATCCAGAAAATCACATTGTCTATTTTTTTAACAATTTATTTGCATATTATGGTGGAAAATAAGTATTTGGTCAGAAACAAAATTTCATCTCAATACTTTGTAATATATCCTTTGTTGGCAATGACAGAGGTCAAACGTTTTCTGTAAGTCTTCACAAGGTTGCCACACACTGTTGTTGGTATGTTGGCACATTCCTCCATGCAGATCTCCTCTAGAGCAGTGATGTTTTTGGCTTTTCGCTTGGCAACACGGACTTTCAACTCCCTCCAAAGGTTTTCTATAGGGTTGAGATCTGGAGACTGGCTAGGCCACTCCAGGACCTTGAAATGCTTCTTACGAAGCCACTCCTTCGTTGCCCTGGCGGTGTGCTTTGGATCATTGTCATGTTGAAAGACCCAGCCACGTTTCATCTTCAATGCCCTTGCTGATGGAAGGAGGTTTGCACTCAAAATCTCACGATACATGGCCCCATTCATTCTTTCATGTACCCGGATCAGTCGTCCTGGCCCCTTTGCAGAGAAACAGCCCCAAAGCATGATGTTTCCATTACCAAGCTTTACAGTAGGTATGGTGTTTGATGGATGCAACTCAGTATTCTTTTTCCTCCAAACACGACAAGTTGTGTTTCTACCAAACAGTTCCAGTTTGGTTTCATCAGACCATAGGACATTCTCCCAAAACTCCTCTGGATCATCCAAATGCTCTCTAGCAAACTTCAGACGGGCCCGGGCATGTACTGGCTTAAGCAGTGGAACACGTCTGGCACTGCAGGATCTGAGTCCATGGTGGAAAAGTGTGTTACTTATGGTAGGCCTTGTTACATTGGTCCCAGCTCTCTGAAGTTCATTCAATAGGTCCCCCCGCGTGGTTCTGGGATTTTTGCTCACCGTTCTTGTGATCATTCTGACCCCACGGGGTGGGATTTTGCATGGAGTCCCAGATCGAGGGAGATTATCAGTGGTGTTGTATGTCTTCCATTTTCTAATTATTGCTCCCACTGTTGATTTCTTCACTCCAAGCTGGTTGGCTATTGCAGATTCAGTCTTCCCAGCCTGGTGCAGGGCTACAATTTTGTTTCTGGTGTACTTTGACAGCTCTTTGGTCTTCACCATAGTGGAGTTTGGAGTCAGACTGTTTGAGGGTGTGCACAGGTGTCTTTTTATACTGATAACAAGTTTAAACAGGTGCCATTACTACAGGTAATGAGTGGAGAAAAGAGGAGACTCTTAAAGAAGAAGTTACAGGTCTGTGAGAGCCAGAAATCTTGATTGTTTGTTTCTGACCAAATACTTATTTTCCACCATAATATGCAAATAAATTGTTAAAAAAACAGACAATGTGATTTTCTGGATTTTCTTTTCACAGTTTGTCTCACATAGTTGAGGTCTACCTATGATGTAAATTACAGACGCCTCTCATCTTTTTAAGTGGTGGAACTTGCACTATTGCTGACTGACTAAATACTTTTTTGCCCCACTGTATAAGATTTTGAATGGAGTACCAGCTTGTGATCTGCAGATTAAAAAGCTGCTATCCCTAAATTTTTGTGAAGGCACATTAAGGCTAAGTTCAAACTTTGTGTACTTGTAGCAGATATTGAAGCGAAAAGTTTAACTATTCATTTAGTCCCTTTCATCTGAAAGAAACCTATTAAGACAAAAGTAAATGAGGGTAGCAGACATTTCTGCCTCAAAATCTGTAGTGTAGGAATTCATCCTAAAGGTCACCTCATAATAGTTCTTTTCTGGAGCTCTCTTTTAATTTACTGCAATGCAAAACTTTAAGGCCGAGTTCACATGTTCAGTATTTCGTGAGTTTTTTACCTCAGGATTTGTTAGTCAAAACCAGGAGTGGGAGAAAAATACAGAAGTGGTGACGTGTTTCTATTAAACTTTTCCTCTGATTGTTTCTCTCCTGGTTTGGCTTACATATACTAACTAGGTGTTGCCAGCCAGCTAATGCTCGGCACGCTCATTGTTATATAATTAACGCTGCTGGTGATTAAACTAAAGTAAATAATTACAACATTCAATAGAGCTTACGCAGGTGGTAAATTAACATGTGGTAATGTGTGTGGACGGAGCCTCGTGTGGTAATGTGTGAGGACGGAGCGTTGTGTGGTAATGTGTGGAGACGGAGCCTCGTGTGGTAATGTCTGAGGACGGGGCCTCGTGTGGTAATGTGTGAGGATGGAGCCTCGTGTGGTAATGTGTGGGGACGGAGCCTCGTGTGGTAATGTCTGAGGACGGAGCCTCGTGTGGTAATGTGTGGGGATGGAGCCTCCTGTGGTAATGTGTGGGGATGGAGCCTCGTGTGGTAATGTGTGAGGACGGAGCCTCGTGTGGTAATGTGTGAGGACGCAGCCACGTGTGGTAATGTGTGAGGACGGAGCCTCGTGTGGTAATGTGTGGGGGCGGGATTATGTGTGGTGATGTGGGGGGGGATTATGTGTGGTGATGTGGTGGGGCGGAGCTACTGTGCAGGGGGCGGGATTAGCAAGCAATCACAATGCCTCTTATATATATAGATGTAAAATACTGACCAAACACTCAACATGTGCACGTGGCCTCAAGGAGACTTTTGAGAAAATAAACATGCACATGTGCCAAAGGCCATCATGACTCACAATCTACCATCCTGTTTACTTGTCACAGAAGACTATTCCACTAAACGTATTAAAGAGAACCTTTCATGTCCCCAAACGCTATTAACCTGTGCATGTTATGTTACTCTGCAGGTTAATAGTATTTTAAATATGCTCATCCGCTGCATTGAAAGCCCGGCTGCCAGGAGGAAATTAACTGTATTCCTATCAGTGACCTCTATCTTTCAGTCATAGCGGTTCGGCCAAAATGGCCTCATGCACTGCTCCATACTCGGCAAGCAGCGGCTGTAACAACACCCAGGCTCTGACTGACAGCCAGCTCTACAGTACATCAGTTCTAAGCATGGCTACAGCTGCCGCTCACTATACAGTAAGCAGTGACTGAAATTGTACCGGACACACATCTATGACTGAAAGCCAGAGACTCCTGAGAGGAATAAAGGTATTTTCTCTCAGTAGCCAGGCTGTCAGAGCGATGACAGCACAGCTTTAGACACTAGTGACCTGCAGATTAACCCCATATCTGCAGAATAATAGTGTTTTTTGAACTGATTAGTTCCCTTTAAGATAACATAACAGTGCACAAGCCACTTAACTATCTCAAATTAAGTATCACCTATTTGTGCAGTGATATCCAAGTGTTGAGTCAATTTAACCTGTGTTCTATCTGTATATACTCTTGTCCTTAATATACGTTCACATGTAGACACCATAGTTGACGCAAGGTACAAAAAAAAATCAGTTAATATTTATTAACGTAATTACTATGTATGTAATGGACACCTGTCCATTGTCTATCCAGTCGTGATGTCTGGGATCAGAAAATAATGACTTCTGATAAAAGTGCAATCCCTGTCCATCGGTTATTTGTATTATTGCAGCTTAGTCCCATTCACTGTTATTAACTGAACTTCAATACCAGACACTAACCATGGTAGTTATGGTTTCTGAAAGAAATTGTAACTCTGTACGACCCCTTTAAGGACTCCAGTACAGACAGCATTATTTCTTAGAGGATTGTTGCATGCTTCTTGTTCAAAATCCTGTCTCTGCAAGGAGATGCGCTGTCCCCGGAGACTCACACACATGCCGCCGTCCCATTAAATGATTTACACGTGGGCCAGTAATCTCCATACGGTGCAATAAATCTCATTAAAAAGTAATACAACTGCAACGCATAATTGGTTCCAAATGAGCAAGTGCATCGAGCTGACGGCTTTCTGCTTAGGATGTTCCCAAGCACCTGCACATCTTCAGCTCCTTCCAACAAGAGGCAGGTGGAGTGTCATCGCACCGAATCTCGCATGCTGTGTGATCGCCCTCACCCCTATGTGTCATTTAGTGCATACAGGCAGATCTAACCATTTCAGAATCGTTCTTGGCCATGGATACGTTACTTCCATATCTGAAAAGAGCAAACTTATGGTATATCACAAGTTCATATCGGAGGATAATAATCAGAAAGAAGGATTTTGGGAGGTGATTAAGGGATTATGAGATAGATTTGAAAGAATAACTTTGGAAATACTGTGCAAAAGATGTATACAACTCAGTATGTAGACAAGACAAGGGAAATTATCCATGACTGTGATCATATTCATCATGTGAATGGTAATTAATATATCAGAGATGTTTTATGAACATTATGCAGACAATGTGGCAACATTTTCATAAAATGCCCATAAAACCATGTGACACTTGTATAAATAGAACCTGTAGAACCTGGAAATGTTATTTTCAAGATATTGCAGCCTGGGAAGGGCACGCCGAATCACCCGCTGAAATTTTTGCGTCAAACAGCTCTCTGCTGCCCCCTATCATCCGGACAATTATTCGATTGACCAATGAATAACAGAGGAAGCAGTGAGCATATGGTATATACGCCTCTGATTACAATGCATGGAATATGTATACCTCAGATGCAGTCACTGCTAATTCCACGATAATCCCAGATTACTCGCCACCATCACCAGTCAATTTATTATACAGGCTGATTGGAGCCTGGTCCTGGTAGCATATGGCTTTCAGGGGTGTAGTTTACAGAACAAAAGGAACAGAACTATTACATTTTATATTAAATCCAAACGATAGGTAGTGTTTATACAAAATGTAATAAAGATTTTACAAAGGGGACAAAACAATGTGGCAGATACAATTACAGATAAAATAAAAGGGAGTAATGGAAGAAACTTATATCATTGTAAATAAGGACCTGTACTTTGTGTCTCCCCCACCTCATTGTACTATAGATTGTAAGCTCTCAGGAGCAGGGTCGTCCTATTTTGCTTTAATTATTGTATTATTTTGAACCTTGTTACTTATGACTTGTGTATGAACTGTAAGGGCTCATACTCACTTGCGTGAAATACGGCCGAGTCTCACATGTTAAAACTTGGCTCTGCCACCTGCACTCCAGAGCGGAGCGTGCGGCCACATAGCAATACATGGAGCTGCACGCTCCGCTCCCAAGTGCCAGCGGCAGAGCCAGGTGTTACCATGCAAGACTCGGCCGTATTTCACGCAAGTGAGTATAAGCCCTTAAACTGCAGAATATGTTGGTCCTATATAAATAAAGATTATTATTATTTACTACGCCTCTCACAAAGATGAGTCAACTTAGCTGAAGAAGAGAACTTCGATTGGGGACGTTCTGCAAACAGGATTCATGCATACACAATGTATATCTCTCTACAGGAACAAAGATCATAATATACTGTAGCTTGACCTTTTATCAGTACTTGAGTTACACCTACTTGATGACCTCACGTGAGCTAGGTTGTGGATTGTTCTCAGTCCCTCAGGATTTTATGAAATTCTCAAATTATGCAATAACTTCCCTCTGGATGATAAGTTCAAAATCACAGCCATATTTTTTATTGAGATTTTACCATTGCACAGAGATCAAACATGACATGGCTAGTGTCAGTTATCTGTCCACTATTGATTTGAGGCTTACAGGCAGGTTTCACAGTGATAAAGAAATATGCATGTTCTTCTCATATTTGACCTGAAGGTGAAAATGTATATACCATCACTATCAGATTTATACAAACTCCAATATTCATAATTTTCATTCAGAGATATACAGTTTGGCCTGGCTATTGTAGCATTTTCCTTGCAGTAAACAACGGTGTCATTTCAATTTAAAATGCATTTCCTGGGAACAAAGACCCTTCCACTTTGCTTTTTATGTGTAAATACAGGAACCCTATTGTTGTCCAGCCCTATGAAAAGAGTTATCCTGTCTTAACTATTTATCCAATCTATATACCTCTGTCTCACGTACAAAATACATCCACCATAACTCTGCAGGGGTCCTTTATTTCCAAAAAGGACTGCCTGCATGTTATTTAGGATGGTTCACTTCACATTATATGTAGTCCCCTACTTCTTTATGTTCATTGTACAATCTACTCAAGAGGCTCAGTCTATCAGCCGTTTGCCTCCTCACTGGAATTCTGTATGAGAGTGAAGGAGGAAGGGGGCAAATGCCCTTTCACTTCAGTGGCTTTAGAAATGTTAATATTTTCTATGACAGTTATGAAATACTAGATGGTGGCCCGAATCTAACACATCGGGTATTCTAGAATATGCATGTCCACGTAATATATTGCACAGCCCACGTAGTATATTGGCCAGCCACATAGTATATTGCCCAACCACGTAGTATATTGCCCAGCCAGGTAGTATATTACCCAGCTACGTAGTATATTGCCCAGTGAAATAGTATATTGCCCAGCCACGTAGTATATTGCCCAGCGACGTAGTATATTGCCCAGTCACATAGTATATTGCCCAGTCACGTAGTGTATTGCCCAGTCACGTTGTATATTGCCCAGTGACGTAGCATATTGCCCAGCTACTTAGTATATTTCCCAGTGACGTAGTATATTGCCCAGCCACATAGTATATTGCCCAGCCACGTAGTATATTGCCCAGCCACATAGTATATTGCCCAGTCATGTAGTATATTACCCAGTCACGTAGTATATTGCCCAGTCACGCAGTATATTGCCCAGTCACGTAGTATATTGCCCAGTCACGTAGTATATTGCCCAGCCACATAGTATATTGCCCAGCCAGGTAGTATTTTACCCAGCCACATAGTATATTGCACAGCGACCTAGTATACAGCACAGAGCCACGTAGTATACAGCACAGACATGTAGTATATGTATGTAACAGGTTAAGAAATAAAAAAGAAACATATACTCACCTTCCGAGGGGTCCCTTGTAGTCCTGTTGCCTGTGTGCGGTGCACACGGCAGCTTCCGGTCCCAGGGTTAGTATGAGCGCAGAACCTGTGATGACGTCGTGGTCACATGACTGTGACGTCATGGCAGGTCCATCTCGCATAGCATCCTTAGCACCGGAACCTGCCGCTTGCACTAACGAGGACAGGGGCGACGTCGGAGGGTGAGAATAACGTTTTTTATTATTATTATTATTTGTAACATTAGATATTTTTACTATTGATGCTGCATACGCAGCATCAATAGTAAAACAGTTGGTCACACAGGGTTAATAGCTGCGTAACCGGAGTGCGTTACACCGCGCTCCGGTAACGCTGGCATTAACCCTGTGTGAGGGCTGACTGGATGACTGGAGGGGAGTATGGAGCGGGCACTGACTGCGAGGAGGAAAGAGCGGCCATATTGCCGCCGGACTGTGGCCATCGCTGATTGGTCGTGGCAATGGTCATGGGTGTTTTGCCAAGACCAATCAGCGACTTGGATTCCATGACAGACAGAGGCCGCGACCAATGAATATTCGGGACAGACAGAAAGACGGAAGTGACCCTTTGACAATTATATAGTAGATAGTCATTTCATAGTACATTGGAAAACAAGCTACAGTGGCTTGCGAAAGTATTTCCCCCTCCCCCTTAGCATTTTTTGTGTTTTGCTACCTCACAACCTGGAATTTCACTGTTTCATTTGAGGGTTTGCATAAATTCATGTAAAGAACATAACAACAACTGTGAATTATTTGCTTTTCTTTTTATTGTCAAGCACAGAACAAATAGGGCAAAATAGCTGAAAAATTCACTGTGCATAGCTAGTCACCCAAATAAAGTCAGTACTTTGCAGGGCCTCCTTTTGCGGCAATTACAGCGGCATGTCACTTTGGTTAAGTCTCTATGAGCTTTCCACATCTTATGAAGTAGATATGGGAAACTAGGAAAAAACAGAGTGCAATGGGTTCTTAACTGATAACACAATAAGGTGCAGAGAAAAAAATGGAATCTGCCCACCTGATGAAGTTGCACCTAAGCAACATGTTTAGCACATATCAGCCGCTGCAAGACACAGGTCCATATGGAAAGAGTGACACAGGATCTTGGTGAAGTGTCATTGGATGTGCTGCTGATGAATATATTCAGATAGTCAATATTTTCAATTTCTCAATTGGCTTAAGGTCTTGGTTTTGACTAGGCCATTCCAAAATATTTACACGTTTCCTCTTAAAAGGAAACTGTCACCCTCAAAATCAAAGATGAGCTAAGCACAATGGCATCAGGGGTTTATCTACAGCATTCTGGAATGCTGTAGATAAGCCCCCCATGTTTCCTGAAAGATGAGAAAAAGAGGTTAGATTATACTCACCCAGGGGCGTTCCCGCTGTGGTCATGTCCGATTGGCATCGTGGTCCGGTCTGGGGCCTCCTATTTTCATACGGTGACGTCCTATTCTTGTCTTCATGCTGCGGCTCCGGCGCAGGCGTACTTTGTCTGTTGAGGCCAGAGCAAAGTACTGCAGTGTGCAGGCATCGGGCCTCTCTCTTTCCCGGCGAGTGTTGCTTTAGCAGCATGCTTTGGGTCATTGTCTTGTTGGAAGGTGAACCTCGGTCCCAATCTCAAATCAGTGACACACTGAAACAGGTTTTGCTCAAGAATATCTCTGTATTTCACACCATCCATCTTCCCCTTGACTCAAATTATTTTCCCTGCCCCATCTGTTGAAAAACATCCCGACAGTATAATGCTGGCACATCCATGTTTCACATTGGGGATTGTTTTTTTGGGGTGATGAGCTGTGTTTTGTTGGAACCAGACATAACATTTAAGTTAGTGGCCAAAAAGTTCAATTTTGGTTTTATCTGACCACAGCACCTTCATGCATTTGGGGAGTCTCCCACATGTCTTTTTTCAAACTCAAAACAAACCTTCCAATTTTTGTGTGTAAGCGAAGGCTTTCTTCTCTCCCACTCTTCCATGAAGGCTACCTCTATGGAGTGCACAGCTTATTGTGGTCATATGGACACATACTCCAGTCTCTGCTTGGGAACACTGCAGCTTCTTCAGGGTTAATAATAATAATAATAATAATAATTTTTATTTATATAGCGCCAACATATTTCGCTGCACTTGCACTACAATTAAGTGGGGACATGTACAGACAATAAATTCAGTAAAAGTTAAGACATTTTAAAAATTAAAACATTGACATTAGGGGTGAGGTCCCTGCTCAGAAGCTTACAATCTACAAGGAAATGGGGACAATCTACAAGGAAATGGGGTTACATTTGGTCTCAGTGCTGCCCCTCTGATTAATTGCCTCCTTCCTAATCTGAAAACTTTGGTGGATGGCTCTCTCTTGGCAGGTTTGTTGTGGTGCCAAGTTCTTTCCATTTAATGATAATGGATTTGATGGTGCTCTGGGGGATCATCAGAGATTGGGATATTTTTTTCATACCCAACCCTGGCACATACTTCTTAACAACTTTGTCCCTAACTTGTTTGGAGATCTCCTTGGTCTTCGTGATGTTGTTTGATTAGTGGTGCCTCTTGCTTAATGGTGCTGCAGCTTCTGTGGACTTTGAGAAAGGTTGTGTATGTACTGACAGACCATGTGACAATTAGATTCCATATACAGTGCCTTGCGAAAGTATTCGGCTCTCTGGAACTTTTCAACCTTTTCCCACATGTCTTGCTTCAAATATAAAGATACCAAAGGTAAATTTTTGAGTGAAGAATCAACAACAAGTGGAACACAATTGTGAAGTTAAACGAAATGTATTGGTTATTTTAAATTTCTGTGGAAATTCAAAAACTGAAAAGCGGGCAATATTATTCGACCCCTTTACTTTCAGTGCAGCAAACTCACTCCAGAAGTTCATTAAGGATCTCGGAATGATCTAATGTTGTCCTAAATGCCTAATGATGATAAATATAATCCACCTGTGTGTAATCAAGTCTCCGTATAAATGCACCAGATCTGTGATAGTCTCAGGGTTCTGTTTGAAGCACAGATCCGTGATACTGTTGTAGAGTAGTTTAAAGCTGAATTTGGATATAAAATGATTTCCAAAGCATTAAACATCCCAAGGAGCACTGTGTTAGGAGTCGAGTTTCCTCTGCTGCACAGGGGGAATCTCGATCCGTGTCTGCTGCGGTCTCCCATTCAGCATCGGCCGCAGTGGGGTCTGCTCAGCAGAGACGTCGCTCCCAGCGTCTCGCTGAGGCTGATTCGGTGCATAGGGTCACTACTGCCTTTTCTGGCTTTCCTATGGTACCCTGCACTGATCTGCTGCAAGCAGGCCTCTCTGGGACTAAGTCCTTATTTACACACACTGAGAATGCCCATGGCAAGGTCTCCCATTGGAGGTCGAGGGTCACATGTTCGGTCACATGTTCAGGTACTGCAGCGCATCCCATTGGTCCTCCAGGAAGGTCCTGAAAGGGCAAAACTTTGGTAGCAGCTTCCTGTGCTGTTATATGCTTTGCGCCAATGTGGTCATGCCTTTGTATGTGTTCAGGGACCCGGCTGAAATAAGCCCCTAGAATGCTGGCACCTCTGGCGAGGAGATTGTGTATAAGTGTGTTCAGGGACCCGGCTGAAATAAGCCCCTAGAATGCTGGCTCCTCCGGCGAGGAGATTGTGTATGCATGCATGACCACTCACTGCTCACATCTGGGTAGTTGGCCTGTGCCTCTGTGAAAGTCTAACAGGGCACAGAGCCTGCCTCTCGCGGTTACTCTGTGAAGCTAACAGAGTTGGTATATACCGCCATATAGAGCCGCCATTATTTAGCAGCAGGTACTTTCCTGCACGGTGGATCCCGGGTTGCGAACGCACCAATTCCATTTAATAAACAATATATTTGGTGCGTTCCGCCAACCCTAACAGTATACTAGCGCCAGAATATGGCTAAGTAATGGCGGATGAACAGCGATTGCAGGGGTACATCCAGCTGCTGGAGGGCCGGTTGGCGTCTCTTGAGCGTGCAACCTCGGCGTTGGATGTTACCGCAATAGCTGTTCAGGCTGCTAGTGTGGCTGCAGCAGCTTTACCCACTGCCACCTCTGTTCCGACCCTATCTCACCTTCCTTTGCCTGAGAGATACTCTGGGGACAGTAAGTCCTGTAGGGGTTTCGTGAGCCAATGTGGTATACACCTCGAGCTCCTGGCTGCACGTTTCCCTACTGAGCGGGCAAAGGTGGGATTCATAATCTCCCTCTTGTCGGACAGAGCGTTGGAGTGGGCTACGCCGCTGTGGAAGCGCAACGATCATGTGGTGCGGAGTGTTCCTCGGTTTCTGGACTCTCTGAAACAGGTCTTTTTAGGACCTCAAGTCACCCATGATACAGCGCTCCAACTGCTGGCTTTGACTCAGGGTTCAACCATGGTCAGCCATTTTGCTGTTCTCTTCGGACATTAGCGTCTGAGTTGAAATGGCCAGATAAAACCCTCATTCCCGTATTTTGGAGGGGGCTGGCTGACCCTGTGAAGGACGCTTTGGCCACTAGGGAGATTCCCGCCACACTGGAGGAGCTCATAGCCATATCTACTCGCATAGACCTTCGTTTTCACGAGCGAAGGTTGGAGCGGGCCCAGTGTAGGCAGAGGTTTCGGCTGGCTCCCACCTTCGCCAAACCTTTGGAATCTCCAGTCCAGGCGTCCGAGTCACATGAGGCCTTAGAGGTGACACAGGCGGGATCCAAGTCTCAGTCCGCCCGTGCACATAAGGTCCGTCATGTTTGCCGGCAGTCAGGACATCTTGCCTCCAAGGGTCCTCAGCGGTTGGGGAAACGTCAGCGTCTAGTGGCAGTTGGAGGAGGTACACTAGACACGGCAAAGTTTGCCTCAAAGTTGTCCTTCAAGGGGACAATTACCATAGGCCCATCCACTCTTATGGTCGAGCTATGCGTGGATTCTGGGGCAGAGGGTAATTTTATGTCTTCCTCTTTTGCCCAGCGTCACACAATACACTTGGTGATGCTCGCCAAGCCTGTTACCGTTCGAGTGGTAAATGGGTCAACACTACCCTCACAGATTACCCACCAAACCATTCCTTTCACGCTTTCTGTGTCTCCATCACATCAGGAGATAATCTCCCTATTAGTCATTCCTGAGGGAATTGATGAGGTCCTGTTGGGGATACCATGGCTTCGCTACCATTCTCCTCATATTGAGTGGTCCTCTGGGAGAATTTTGGGATGGAGTAAATCCTGTGAGGGTAGATGTCAGAGGGAGTGCGTTCAGGTTGCTACTACACAGGTACCCGCAGATCTTTCCTCTTTCCCCAAGCACTATTGGCCCTATGCAGACGTGTTCTCCAAAAGAGCTGCGGAGACCCTTCCACCTCACCGCCCCTATGACTGTCCTATTGACCTCTTGCCTGGTGCTGAGCCTCCCCGGGGTCGAGTCTATCCGTTATCTCTCCCGGAGACGGAGGCAATGTCTCAGTACATCCAAGAAAATCTGGCAAGAGGATTCATTAGGAAGTCAGTGTCACCGGCAGGGGCTGGGTTCTTCTTCGTACAGAAGAAGACTGGAGACTTACGTCCATGCATAGACTACAGGGGTCTTAACGCCATCACCGTTAAGAACAAGTACCCATTACCCCTGATATCTGAGCTATTTGATAGGCTACAGGGAGCGAGGGTATTTACGAAGTTAGATCTGCGGGGTGCTTACAACCTGATTCGCATCCGTGAGGGGGATGAATGGAAGACGGCTTTTAACACCAGGGATGGGCACTATGAATATCTGGTGATGCCCTTTGGGCTCTGTAATGCCCCAGCCGTTTTCCAAGACTTTGTGAAGGACATCTTCCGGGATATGCTCACCACCTCGGTCGTAGTCTATCTGGATGATATTCTCATCTTCTCTCCAGATATTGACTCCCATCGTAGAGATGTTCGCAAAGTCTTCGACCTCTTACGGGCAAACTCCCTCTACGCCAAGTTGGAGAAGTGTGTGTTTGAGCAGGAGTCCTTGCTTTTCCTTGGTTACATCATCTCTGCCCAGGGTTTGGCTATGGATCCTGCCAAGCTACAGGCTGTAATGGACTGGCAGGAACCCCATTCTCTTAAAGCGGTGCAGCGCTTTATGGGCTTCATTAATTACTATCGCCAGTTCATTCCACATTTCTCAACTTTGGTAGCTCCCTTGGTTGCCCTCACCAAAAAGGGAGCAAATCCCAAGTTGTGGTCAGAGGAGGTCTCCAAAGCCTTTCTCTCGATCAAGTCACACTTCGCTAGCGCTCCCATCCTACATCGCCCCGATGTTGATAAACCATTTATCTTGGAGGTGGATGCCTCATCCGTTGGTGCGGGAGCAGTCCTTTTCCAAAAAGATGCTCAAGGTCGGAAGCATCCTTGCTTCTTCTTCTCCAAGACCTTCACACCAGCAGAGAGAAATTATTCCATTGGGGACAGGGAGTTGCTAGCCATGAAGTTGGCTTTTTCAGAGTGGAGACATCTCTTGGAGGGAGCTCGCTTTCCCTTCCAAGTCTTCACTGACCACAAGAACTTGGTATATCTACAAACGGCCCAGTGGCTGAATTCTCGCCAGGCTAGATGGTCCCTGTTCTTCTCCCGCTTGCATTTTACTCTCCATTTCCTCTCCGGGGAGAAGATCGTTCATACTGACGCTCTCTCTCGCTCCGTAGTGTCATCGGAGGAGGAGCCTCGGCTTATTGTCCCTTCTGAGAGCCTGAGAACTGTAGCTCCGGTTTCGCTTGAGTCTGTGCCCCCGGGCAAGACTTTCGTACCAGCTAACTTGCGTCCGGAGGTTCTCTCTTGGGCTCACTCCTCCAGAGTGGGTGGGCATTTTGGGACCAAGAGGACATCTGAGCTTTTGGCGAGAACATACTGGTGGCCGCATATGGCCCGAGATGTCAGGGACTATATTCAGGCGTGCGTTTCTTGTGCCCAGAATCGGTCTCCTCGGCAACGGCCTGCTGGGTTGCTTCACCCTCTACCGGTGGCAGACAGGCCCTGGGAGATGGTCGGGATGGACTTTGTGGTGGGCCTACCCAAGTCGCGTGGCTGCTCCATTATTTGGGTTGTCACCGACCATTTCTCTAAGATGGTGCATTTGGTGCCGCTTCTTCGGTTACCCTCAGCACGGGCCTTGGCGGTGTTGTTCATTAAGCACGTTTTCTGATTGCATGGTATGCCTGATAAGATTGTCAGCGATCGGGGTCCCCAGTTCGCGTCTCGGTTTTGGAGAGAGCTCTGCCGTTTACTCAGCATAGAGTTAAACCTCTCCTCTGCATACCATCCCGAGACGAATGGGTTGGTGGAGAGAACCAACCAGACTCTGGTGACATATTTGCGACATTTCGTTTCTGCTAGGCAGGATGACTGGGCATCTTTGCTACCTTGGGCGGAATTTGCCTTGAACAACGCCGTAGCCGATTCAACTGGTCAAACTCCTTTTCTCCTTAATTTCGGCCAGCATCCGCGTGTCCCTGTGCCCATGCCCGTGTCATCCACCGATTCTAGGGTGGCAGACTGGGCGGTGGAGGCACGTGACATCTGGGACCGCACACAGGATGCCATCCGGGCCTCCAAGGAGAGAATGAGGGTTTCGGCTGATACACACCGGCGCCCCGCTCCGGTTTTTGCTCCTGGCGACTTAGTGTGGCTCTCCGCCCATAACATCAGGCTGCGAGTTGAGTCCATGAAGTTTGCTCCTCGCTACATTGGCCCGTTTAAGGTTCTGGAACAGGTCAACCCTGTGGTCTACCGTTTGGCTATTCCTCCACGCCTTGGTATCACAGATACTTTTCACGTTTCCCTCTTAAAGCCTGTTCATTTGTCCCGGTTTTCTGAGTCATCTGCTGGGACATCGGGTTCATCCACGGATGAGTTTGAGGTCAATGCTATTGTGGGGTGCAAGGTGGCACGTGGCAAGAAATTTTATCTGGTGGACTGGAATGGTCACGGCCCAGAGGATAGAACCTGGGAGCCTGTGGAGCACATTCGGGCTCCGCTGCTTATTGCAGCTTTTGAGCGTAGTGAGGCTCAAGGAGGGGGGGGGCCTAGGAGGGGGGTAATGTTAGGAGTCGAGTTTCCTCTGCTGCACAGGGGGAATCTCGATCCGTGTCTGCTGCGGTCTCCCATTCAGCATCGGCCGCAGTGGGGTCTGCTCAGCGGAGACGTCGCTCCCAGCGTCTCGCTGAGGCTGATTCGGTGCATAGGGTCACTACTGCCTTTTCTGGCTTTCCTATGGTACCCTGCACTGATCTGCGGCGAGCAGGCCTCTCTGGGACTAAGTCCTTATTTACACACACTGAGCATGCCCAGGGCAAGGTCTCCCATTGGAGGTCGAGGGTCACATGTTCGGTCACATGTTCAGGTACTGCAGCGCATCCCATTGGTCCTCCAGGAAGGTCCTGAAAGGGCAAAACTTTGGTAGCAGCTTCCTGTGCTGTAACTATATAAACTGCGCATGACCGCACGGCCATGCGCTAGTATCGTCTTTTGTCATATGCTTTGCGCCAATGTGGTCATGCGTTTGTATGTGTTCAGGGACCCGGCTGAAATAAGCCCCTAGAATGCTGGCACCTCCGGCGAGGAGATTGTGTATAAGTGTGTTCAGGGACCCGGCTGAAATAAGCCCCTAGAATGCTGGCTCCTCCGGTGAGGAGATTGTGTATGCATGCATGACCACTCACTGCTCACATCTGGGTAGTTGGCCTGTGCCTCTGTGAAAGTCGTAACAGGGCACAGAGCCTGCCTCTCGCGGTTACTCTGTGAAGCTAATAGAGTTGGTATATACCGCCATATAGAGCCGCCATTATTTAGCAGCAGGTACTTTCCTGCACGGTGGATCCCGGGTTGCGAACGCACCAATTCCATTTAATAAACAATATATTTGGTGCGTTCCGCCAACCCTAACACACTGTGCAAGCGATCATATTGAAATGGAAGGAGTATCATACCACTGCAAATCTACCAAGACCCGGCCGTCCCTCTAAACTTTCATCTCAAACAAGGAGTAGACTGATCAGAGATGCAGCCAAGAGGCCCATGATGACTCTGGATGAACTGCAGAGATCTACAGCTGAGGTGGAACAGTCTGTCCATAGGGCAACAATCAGTTGTACACTGCACAAATCTGGCCTTTATGAAAGAGTGGCAAGAAGAAAGAGATTTCTCAAAGATATCCATAGAAAGTGTTGTTTAAAGTTTGCAACAAGCCACCTGGAGAGACACACCAAACATGTAGGAGAAGGTACTCTGGTCAGTTGAAACCAAAATCAAACTTGTTAACACCAATGCCAAACGATAGGTTTGGCGTAAAGGCAACACAGCTCATCACCCGGAACACACCATCCCCAACTATCAAACGTGGTGGCAGCATCATGGTTTGGGCCTGATTTTCTTCAGCAGTGACAGGGAAGATGGTTAAAATTGATGGGAAGATGGATGGAGCCAAATACAGGACCATGTTGGTGTCTGCAAAAGACCTGTGACTGGGACGGAGATTTATCTTCCAATAAGACAATGATCCCAAACATAAAGCAAAATCTACAATGGAATGGTTCACAAATAAATGTATCCAGGTGTTAGAATGGCCAAGTCAAAGTCCAGACCTCAATCCAATCGAGAATCTGTGGAAAGAGCTTAAAACTGCTGCTCACAAACGATCTCCATCAAATTTCACTGAGCTTGAGCTGTTTGCCAAGGAAGAATGGGCAAGAATTTCAGTCTCTCGATGTACAAAACTGATAGAGACATACCCCAAGCGACTTGCAGCTGTAATCGCAGCAAAAGGTGCCGCAACAAAGTATTAAGTTAAAGCGGCCAAATAATATTGCACGCCCCACTTTTCAGTTTTTGAATTTCAACAAAAATTTAATATAACCAATAAATTTCGTTCAACTTCACAATTGTGTTCCACTTGTTGTTGATTTTTCACCAAAAATTTACATTTGGTATCTTTATGTTTGAAGCATGATATGTGGGAAATGGTTGAAAAGTCCAGGGAGCCAAATACTTTTGCAAGGCACTGTAGGTGGACTTCCTTTCTCTAAGCATGTGACTTATGAAGGTAATTGCTTCACCACAAATTTTTATAGGGCTTCATGGCAAAAGGGGTGAAAACATATGCACATGCCAATTTTTAGTTATTTGATCCCATACATTTAATGTATGCCTATAATTTTCTCACTTCACCAAATTAGACTATTCAGAGCTAATGCATCACACACAAATCGGATTAGAAAATTATTTAAACACAGGTTGTTATGTAACAAAATAGGGGGTTGAATACTTTTGCAATCCACTTGATTGTCTGTCATTTTCATTTCCATGAGGAAGCACTTAACCGTCAGCATTTCATATGGGAAGGGTTCACAGCTCCATCTTTGAAGACCACTGACTGTTCAAAATTCCAGGATTCATTTAATTACATGGCAATTTACCATTAATTAACTTGAGAGTTATACACATGCTATGTCCTTACAACCTCTTCTGTCAGCATCATTCATGGAGAAATTTCCCCCCTATAATAATGGAGTCATCTGGAACCAGAAATTGATAGACAGTGTCTCACATGGGAAATATCTTTTCTGGGTTTCTTCTAGTAGCAAAGTAAGATTTACAACAAGTAGTCTAGAAATATTTTATGACATTTTTTATACTGTATATTATAGGGATATATATTACTGTTTCACCATATAACACTTATTCATTGCTTGATGAAATGTCTATTTTCTAATATGCTTCCAATTGTTCATAGTTTCCAAGATCTCTGTTTCTAGTCATTCAATGGGAACTTTAATTTCTAACTCCCAATGTATGGTATATAAATCTGTCATGGTCATGTGATTGTCATACAAATATTATGTTCACTAAAAACAGCTTCTAACAATGCTGTATGTACAGTAATTGTATGAAGCCTGGCATCTTTATGTCCTTCAGACAACTGGCAAAATAATGAATTCACTGGAAATAAACTATAAAAATATCTATTAACCCTTTCACCCCCGAGCCTGTTTTCACCTTCATGACCAGTTATTATGTTATAATAACTTTGGAAAGCTTTAGCGGATCCCACTGATTCTGAGAATGTTTTTTCGGGACTTCTTGTACTTTATGATAGTGTTAAAATTTCTTTGATATGACTTGTGTTTATTTGTGAATAAAATGGAAAATTGGTGACAATTTTCTAACTTTTAATTTTCATACTCTAAAATCAGAGAGTTATGTTACACAAAATAGGTAATAAATAACATTACCCACATGTCTACTTTACATCAGCACAATGTTTGAAACATATTTTTTTTTTTTTGTTAGGATGTCAGCAGGGTTAAAAGTTGACCAACGATTTCTCATTTTTACTACAAAATTTACAAAACCTTTTTTTAAGGACTGCATCACATTTGAAGTTACTTTTAGTGGTCTATATGAAAGAAAATAGCCAAAAGTGTCACCATTCTAAACTATACCCCTCAAAGTGCTCAAAGGCACATTCAAGAAGTTTATGAACTCTGAATGGAATGTGGAAGGAAAAAAAATGAACATTTAACTTTTTTTCACAAAAATTTTATTTTAGACCCAATTTTTTTTATTTTCACAAGGCTAACTGAAGAAAATGGTACCCAACATTTGTTGTGCAAGCTCTCCTGAGCACCCTATATGTTGAGGAAAACTAGTATTTTGGCACAGAGCAGGGCTTGTAAGGGAATGGCTGCCATTTGACTTTTTGAATGCAAAATTTGATGGAATAATTACCAGAAGCCATGTCGCATTAGAGAGCCCCTGATGTGCCTAAACAATTTAACCCCCCCATAAGTGATGCCATTTTAGAAACTAGACACCTCAAGGAACTGATCTAGATGTGTGGTGAGCACCTTGAACCCCCAGGTGTCTCACAGAAGTTTATAACATTGAGCAGTGAAAATAAAAATCATATTTTTCCCCAAAATGTTAATTTAGCCCCAAATTTTGCATTTTCTTAAGGGAAACAGGATAAATTGCACCACACAATTTGTAGTGCAATTTCTACTGAGTACACTGATACTGTACACTCCCTGACAGAAGTTATGTCGCTTCTCCATGTTATGTAAATAAAAGCTTATAACCTGACGTTAAATTCATCCATTGGTTGTATAAATTATTCTTTTGAAAGCTGAAACCCTCTGAATTGTGGTTTAGGTTAAGAAAATAAATTGGCATCAATGCAGAAATATTGATTAGTTAATGGACACAGAATGGTCAGATTTTGGCAAGACAAAAGTTTTGTCGCCTGGTCATATAATGCACCCAATCCTAGTTTACATCCTCACGTGTGCTCAGCAAATGATCGGTTAATTAGTGTGTGTGTATAAAAAGAAACCCAGCACCCCAGGTCTTCATTTGAACTGCCACTTGAGCTCTGACAACATGCCTAAAATCCACCCTACGACCAAAGCCTGGATTATCAAGAGGCTGAAGACCAGATCCACTGCGGAGGTGGCTGGCACCTTTAGTGTGTCTCAGCATAAAGTGCAAAGAATTAAAAAAAAGATTTGAAGATACTGAAGATGTGTTTGACAAGCCCAGGTCCGGCAGACCCCGCAAGACAACTGCTCAGGAGGAACGTTTGTTGGTTAGAAAATCCAAAGCAAGCCCCTATTCCACTGCTCCACTGCAACAGAGCTTCAACAGGTCTGGTCACCCCAAGTCCCTGTGTCAACTAGAAGAGTTTGTAGGATTCCGTCTCAAAATGGCCTCCATGGTCGAATCAGTACCCAGGAGCCAGCAGTAAACAAAAGGCAAATAAGAAACCGTGTGGCATTTGCAAAGTTCCACAACCTGCTAAACAGATGGATGCTGGAAAAGTGGCAGAAGGTGAATTTCTCTGATGAATCTTCAGTAGAATTCACCACAGCCGCCACAAATACTGCAGGAGATCTACTGGAGCCCGTATGGATCCAAAATGCACCCAGAAAACAGTTAAATTTGGTGGTGGAAAGATCATAGTCTGGGGTTACATTTAGTGTGGGGGGGTGCAAAACATTTGCAAGGTGGAAGGCAATATCAATAGCCTAAAATATCAAGAAGTATTAGCTACCTCTTATATTCCTAATCATAAAAGCTGTCAAATTCTGCAGCAGGATGGTGCTCCATCTCATAAAATCCATCTCTACAACAAAGTTCCTCCAGGCAAAAAAGATCAAGGTGCTCAAGGACTGGCCAGCCCAGTCACCAGACATGAACATAATTGAGCATGTTTGGGGTAGAATGAAAGAGGAAGCTTGGAAGACAAAACCAAAGGATCTAGATGAACTCTGGGAGGCATATAAGACTGCATTCTTTGCTATTCCTGATGACTTCATTAATAAATTGTATGAATCATTGTTGAACCGCAATGATGCAGTCCTTCAAGCTCATGGAAGTCACACAAAATATTAAATATGACTCTCGTAGCACCACAACTCCATTCACCAATGTTATGCAACATATATTTGTATTTTAAGTTAATTATTTGTTTGAATATCATATTACTTTCTGTGGGTGACAAAACTTTTGTCTTGCCAAAATCTGACCAGTCTGTGTCCATTAACTGATCAATATTTCTGCATTGATGCCAATTTATTTTCTTAATCTAAACCACATTTCGGAGGGTTTCATAGTTACATAGTTACATAGTTATTAAGGTTGAAGGAAGACTATATGTCCATCTAGTTCAACCCATAGCCTAACCTAACATGCCCTAACATGTTGATCCAGAGGAAGGCAAAAAAACCCCATGTGGCAAAGAGTAAGCTCCACATTGGGGAAAAAAATTCCTTCCCGACTCCACATACGGCAATCAGACTAGTTCCCTGGATCAACGCCCTATCAAGGAATCTAGTGTATATACCCTGTAACATTATACTTTTCCAGAAAGGTATCCAGTCCCCTCTTAAATTTAAGTAATGAATCACTCATTACAACATCAAACGGCAGAGAGTTCCATAGTCTCACTGCTCTTACAGTAAAGAATCCGCGTCTGTTATTATGCTTAAACCTTTTTTCCTCCAAACGCAGAGGATGCCCCCTTGTCCCTGTTTCAGGTCTATGATTAAAAAGATCATCAGAAAGGTCTTTGTACTGTCCCCTCATATATTTATACATTAAAATAAGATCACCCCTTAGTCTTCGTTTTTCCAAACTAAATAGCCCCAAGTGTAATAACCTATCTTGGTATTGCAGACCCCCCAGTCCTCTAATAACCTTGGTCGCTCTTCTCTGCACCCGCTCCAGTTCAGCTATGTCTTTCTTAAACACCGGAGACCAGAACTGTGCACAGTATTCTAAGTGTGGTCGAACTAGTGACTTGTATAAAGGTAAAATTATATTCTCCTCATGAGCATCTATGCCTCTTTTAATGCATCCCATTATTTTATTTGCCTTTGTAGCAGCTTCCTGACACTGGCCCCTGAATATGAGTTTGTCATCCACCCATACACCCAGGTCTTTTTCATTGACGGTTTTGCCCAGAGTTTTAGAATTAAGCACATAATTATACATCTTATTACTTCTACCCAAGTGCATGACCTTACATTTATCCCCATTAAAGCTCATTTGCCATTTATCAGCACAAGCTTCTAGTTTACATAAATCATCTTGTAATATAGAATTTTCCTCCTCTGTATTGATTACCCTGCAGAGTTTAGTGTCATCTGCAAATATTGAAATTCTACTCTGAATGCCCCCTACAAGGTCATTAATAAATATGTTAAAAAGAAGAGGGCCCAATACTGACCCCTGTGGTACCCCACTGCTAACCGCTACCCAGTCCGAGTGTGCTCCATTAATAACCACCCTTTGTTTCCTATCCCTGAGCCAGCTCTCAACCCACTTGCACATATTTTCCCCTATCCCCATTATTCTCATTTTATGTATCAACCTTTTGTGTGGCACCGTATCAAAAGCTTTTGAAAAGTCCATATACACTACATCCACTGGGTTCCTTTGGTCCAATCCGGAAGTTACCTCTTCATAGAAACTGATCAAATTAGTCTGACATGAACGGTCCCTAGTAAACCCGTGCTGATACTGGGTCATGAGGTTATTCCTCTTCAGATACTCCAGTATAGCGTCCCTTAGAATGCCCTCCAGGATTTTACCCACAGTAGAGGTTAAGCTTACTGGCCTATAATTTCCGAGTTCAGTTTTTGTTCCCTTTTTGAATATTGGCACCACATTTGCTATACGCCAGTCCTGTGGCACAGACCCTGTTATTATGGAGTCTTTAAAGATTAAAAATAATGGTCTATCAATGACTGTACTTAATTCCTGCAGTACTCGAGGGTGTATCCCATCCGGGCCCGGAGATTTGTCAATTTTAGTGATTTGTAGACGCCGCCGCACTTCCTGCTGGGTTAAGCAGGTGACATTTAATTGGGAATTTTTATCACTAGTCATTTTGTCTGCCATGGGATTTTCTTGTGTAAATACTGATGAAAAAAAGTCATTTAGCATATTGGCCTTTTCCTCATCCTCATCCACCATCTCACCCAGACTATTTTTAAGGGGGCCAACACTATCATTTTTTAGTTTCTTACTATTTATGTAGTTAAAGAATATTTTAGGATTATTTTTACTCTCTCTGGCAATGAGTCTCTCTGTCTCAATCTTTGCTGCCTTGATTTGCTTTTTACAGAATTTATTTAATTTTCTGTATTTATTTAATGCCTCCTCACTACCTACTTCCTTTAATTCTCTAAATGCTTTCTTCTTGTCACTTATTGCGCCCCTTACAGCTCTATTTAGCCATATTGGTTTCCTCCTATTTCTAGTATGTTTATTCCCATACGGTATATACTGTGCACAGGTCCTAGCCAGGATGCTAATAAACGTCTCCCATTTTCTTTGTGTATTTTTGTGTCTCAGGACATCGTCCCAGTTAATTGCACCAAGATCCTCTCTCATCCGTTGAAAATTTGCCCTCCTGAAGTTTAGTGTCCTTGTAACCCCTCTACTACACATCTTTTTAAAGGATACATGAAAACTTATTATTTTGTGATCGCTATTTCCCAAGTGACCCCCAACCCTTATATTTGATATGCGGTCTGGCCTGTTGGTTAATATTAGGTCTAGCAGTGCCCCCTTTCTTGTTGGGTCCTGAACCAGTTGTGAAAGGTAATTGTCTCTCATAGTTGTCAAAAACCGATTACCTTTGCTGGAACTGCAGGTTTCTGTTCCCCAATCTATTTCAGGGTAGTTGAAGTCCCCCATAATAATGACTTCTCCTTGAGTCGCAGCTTCATCTATTTGCTTTACGAGGATATTCTCCATTGCTTCCATTATTTTTGGAGATTTATAACAAACCCCTATCAGTAATTTATTATTTTTTCCCCCTCCCCTTATCTCCACCCACAGGGATTCTACATTTTCATTAAATTCACCTATATTATCGCGCAGAATGGGTTTTAAGGACGATTTTACATATAGACACACCCCTCCCCCTCGCTTATCTGTACGGTCATTTCTGAACAGGCTATAACCCTGCAAGTTAACAGCTTTCAAAAGAATAATTTATACAACCAATGGATGAATTTAACGTCAGGTTATAAGCTTATATTTACATACCATGGATAAGCGACATAACTTCTGTCAGGGAGTGTATATGTTGGGGTAAACTACTGTTTGAGTGCATGGCAGGGCTCAGAAGGGAAAGAGTGCTATGTGACTTTTCAAATGCAAAATTTGCTGTAATAATTAGTGGACGCCATGCCACATATGGAGAGCCCCTGTTATGCCTAAATAGTGTAAACCCATGACAAATGGCCCCATTTTGTAAACTAGACCCCTCAGGGAACTTATTTAGATGTATGGTGAGCACCTTGAACCCTGGGTGCTTTGCAGAAGTTTATAATGTTGACCTGTAAAAATGTACTTTTGCATTCAATTTTGTTTATTTTCACAAGGTTAACAGGAGAAAATGTACCATACAATTTATTGTGCAATTTCTCTTGAGTACATCAATACCTAATGTGTGGAAGAAAACTACTGTTTGGGCACACGACAGGGCTTGGAAGGGAAGGAGCACCATTTGACTTTTGAATTCAAAATTTGCTGGAAGTAGTGGACTCCCAGTTGCGTTTGGAGATCCCCTGAAGTGCCTAAACAGTGTAAACTAGACCCCTCAAACAATTCATCTAGATGTGTGATGAGCACCTTGAATCCACAGGTGCTTCACAGGATTTTGCAACGTAGATCTCTGAAAATGAGATAAAAAAATTCTTGAAAAAATGATCCATGAAAATTAAAAAAAATCACCTTCTAGCCCCATTTTTTTATTTTCACAAGTATAACAGGAGGAAATGGACCCCAAAATTTGTTGTGAAATTTCTCTAGATTACATTGATACCCCATAAGTGATCAAAAATTTCTTTTGAGGCTCAGTGCAAAGCTCAGAAGGTAAGGAGCGCCAAACTGGAGTTTATATTTTTCTGGACACCAAAATTTGTTCTACAATTTCTTCTGAGTACTCTGATACCCCATATATGGGGGGAAATTACTGTTTGAGCGCATGGCATGGCTCGTAATGGAGGGAGTGTGTTGTGAATTCTGTGGCAGAGTTCACTCCTGTGGTCACAAGTGGTACTTCGGCTGATTCTCTCTGGGAGCTTCCGTTTGTGGAGGAAAGTGGTACTGCAGCTTCTGAGTTTCCTCCCTCAGGTGATCTGGTGAGGTCGTTAGCTACTTCTCTACTTAACTCCACCTGATGCTTTGATCCATGCTTCCTGTCAATGTTCCAGTGTTGGACTTGCTTTTCCCTGGATCATTCCTGTGGCCTGCTGCTCTTCAT
Source organism: Ranitomeya imitator (assembly GCF_032444005.1). Lineage (NCBI taxonomy): Eukaryota > Metazoa > Chordata > Amphibia > Anura > Dendrobatidae > Ranitomeya > Ranitomeya imitator. The sequence continues at coordinate 390,913,589 of NC_091284.1, read as the reverse complement.
AGCTAAGTGTTTCTTATGTTTTTTTGTTGCTATATTTCTGTCCAGCTTGCTTTATTGGTTTTTCTTGCCTGCTGGAAGCTCTGAGACGCAGAGGGACCACCTCCGTACCGTTAGTCGGTGCGGAGGGTCTTTTTGTCCCCTCTGCGTGGTTATTTATAGGTTTTTGTGCTGACCGCAAAGTTATCTTCCCTATCCTCGTTCTATTCAGCTAGTCTTTGCTAAACCTGTTTCATCTCTATGTTTGTGTTTTCATCTTACTCACAGTCATTATATGTGGGGGGCTGCCTTTTCCTTTGGGGAATTTCTCTGAGGCAAGGTAGGCTTATTTTTCTATCTTTAGGCCTAGCTAGTTTCTCAGGCTGTGACGAGGCGCCTAGGTTCTGGTCAGGAGCGCTCCACGGCTACCTTTAGTGTGGTTTGATAGGATTAGGGTTTGCGGTCTGCAGAGTTCCCACGTCTCAGAGCTCGTTCTATTATTTTGGGTATTTGTCAGATCACTGTATGTGTTCTGATCGCTATGTCCATTGTGGTACTGAATTGCCTTCATATCAGTTTTCATAACAGTACAGGAAGCCAACAGTGCTAATGATTCTCAATAGAGGGAAAAATGAAGTTCTGAGACCATTTTTTTTTCTTTGCACTGTGTTTTGTCTTTTTTTTCCCCTAGACATTTGGGTGGTTCAGGACACAGGTGTAGCAATGGACATTAAAGGTCTGTCTTCATGTGTGGATCAACTCTCGGCAAGAGTACAAAAGATTCAGGACACTATTGATCAGAAATCTATGTTAGAGCCGAGAATTCCTATTCCAGATTTGTTTTTTGGAGATAGAATTAAATTTCTGAGTTTCAAAAATAATTGTAAACTATTTCTGGCTTTGAAACCTCGTTCTTCTGGTGACCCAGTTCAACAGGTTAGGATCGTCATTTCTTTTTTGCGCGGCGATCCTCAGGACTGGGCGTTTTCTCTTGCGTCAGGAGATCCTGCATTGAGTAATATTGATGCGTTTTTCCTGGCGCTTGGGTTGCTGTACGATGAGCCTAATTCAGTGGATCAGGCAGAAAAGAATTTGCTGGCTCTTTGTCAGGCTCAGGATGAGATAGAGGTATATTGTCAGAAATTTAGAAAGTGGTCAGTGCTCACTCAATGGAATGAATCTGCGCTGGCAGCTATATTCAGAAAGGGTCTCTCTGAAGCCCTTAAGGATGTTATGGTGGGATTTCCTATGCCTGCTGGTTTGAATGAGTCTATGTCTTTGGCCATTCAGATCGGTCGACGCTTGCGTGAGCGTAAATCTGTGCACCATTTGGTGGTATTACCTGAGCTTAAACCTGAGCCTATGCAATGTGATAGGACCTTGACCAGAGTTGAACGGCAAGAGCACAGACGTCTGAATGGTCTGTGTTTCTACTGTGGTGATTCCACTCATGCTATCTCTGATTGTCCTAAGCGCACTAAGCGGTTCGCTAGGTCTGCCACCATTGGTACTGTACAGTCAAAATTTCTTCTGTCCGTTACCTTGATCTGCTCTTTGTCATCGTATTCTGTCATGACATTTGTGGATTCAGGCGCTGCCCTGAATTTGATGGACTTGGAATATGCTAAGCGTTGTGGGTTTTTCTTGGAGCCCTTGCAGTGTCCTATTCCTTTGAGAGGAATTGATGCTACGCCTTTGGCCAAGAATAAGCCTCAATACTGGACCCAGCTGACCATGTGCATGGCTCCTGCACATCAGGAGGTTATTCGCTTTCTGGTGTTGCATAATCTGCATGATGTGGTTGTGTTGGGGTTGCCATGGCTACAAGCCCATAATCCAGTATTGGATTGGAAATCCATGTCGGTGTCCAGCTGGGGTTGTCAGGGGGTACATGGTGATGTTCCATTTCTGTCAATTTCGTCATCCACCCCTTCTGAGGTCCCAGAGTTCTTGTCTGATTACCGGGATGTATTTGATGAGCCCAAGTCTGATACCCTACCTCCGCATAGGGATTGTGATTGTGCTATCAATTTGATTCCTGGTAGTAAATTCCCAAAAGGTTGATTGTTTAATTTATCCGTACCTGAGCACACCGCTATGCGCAGTTATGTGAAGGAATCCCTGGAGAAGGGGCATATTCGCCCGTCATCGTCGCCATTAGGAGCAGGGTTCTTTTTTGTAGCCAAGAAGGAAGGTTCGCTGAGACCTTGTATAGATTACCGCCTTCTTAATAAGATCACGGTTAAATTTCAGTACCCCTTGCCATTGTTATCTGATCTGTTTGCTCGGATTAAGGGGGCTAGTTGGTTCACAAAGATAGATCTTCGTGGTGCGTATAATCTGGTGCGAATTAAGCAAGGCGATGAATGGAAAACTGCATTTAATACGCCCGAGGGTCATTTTGAGTATCTTGTGATGCCGTTCGGACTTGCCAATGCTCCATCAGTGTTTCAGTCCTTTATGCATGACATCTTCCGAGAGTACCTGGATAAATTCCTGATTGTGTACTTGGATGACATTTTGATCTTCTCGGATGATTGGGAGTCTCATGTGAAGCAGGTCAGAACGGTTTTTCAGGTCCTGCGTGCTAATTCTTTGTTTGTGAAGGGATCAAAATGTCTCTTTGGTGTGCAGAAGGTTTCATTTTTGGGGTTCATCTTTTCCCCTTCTACTATCGAGATGGATCCTGTTAAGGTCCAAGCCATCCATGATTGGACTCAGCCGACATCTCTGAAAAGCCTGCAAAAGTTCCTGGGCTTTGCTAATTTTTATCGTCGCTTCATCTGCAATTTTTCTAGTATTGCTAAACCATTGACCGATTTAACCAAGAAGGGTGCTGATGTGGTCAATTGGTCTTCTGCTGCTGTGGAAGCCTTTCAAGAGTTGAAGCGTCGTTTTTCTTCTGCCCCTGTGTTGTGTCAACCAGATGTTTCTCTTCCGTTCCAGGTCGAGGTTGATGCTTCTGAGATTGGAGCAGGGGCTGTTTTGTCGCAGAGAGGTTCTGATTGCTCAGTGATGAAACCATGCGCTTTCTTTTCCAGGAAGTTTTCGCCTGCTGAGCGAAATTATGATGTGGGCAACCGAGAGTTGCTGGCCATGAAGTGGGCATTCGAGGAGTGGCGTCAATGGCTTGAAGGAGCTAAGCATCGCGTGGTGGTATTGACTGATCATAAGAACTTGACTTATCTCGAGTCTGCCAAGCGGTTGAATCCTAGACAGGCTCGTTGGTCGCTGTTTTTTGCCCGCTTTGACTTTGTGATTTCGTACCTTCCGGGCTCTAAAAATGTGAAGGCGGATGCTCTGTCTAGGAGTTTTGTGCCCGACTCTCCGGGTTTGTCTGAGCCGGCGGGTATCCTCAAGGAAGGAGTAATTGTGTCTGCCATCTCCCCTGATTTGCGGCGAGTGCTGCAAAAATTTCAGGCTAATAAACCTGATCATTGTCCAGCGAAGAGACTGTTTGTCCATGATAGGTGGACGAATAAGGTTATCTCTGAGGTTCATTGTTCGGTGTTGGCTGGTCATCCTGGAATCTTTGGTACCAGAGAGTTAGTGGCTAGATCCTTTTGGTGGCCATCTCTGCCGCGGGATGTGCGTACTTTTGTGCAGTCCTGTGGGATTTGTGCTCGGGCTAAGCCCTGCTGTTCTCGTGCCAGTGGGTTGCTTTTGTCCTTGCCGGTCCCGAAGAGGCCTTGGACACATATCTCTATGGATTTTATTTCAGATCTTCCCGTTTCTCAAAAGATGTCAGTCATTTGGGTGGTCTGTGATCGCTTTTCTAAGATGGTCCATCTGGTACCCTTGTCTAAATTGCCTTCCTCCTCTGATTTAGTGCCATTGTTCTTCCAGCATGTGGTTCGTTTACATGGCATTCCAGAGAATATTGTTTCTGACAGAGGTTCCCAGTTAGTTTCGAGGTTTTGGCGAGCCTTTTGTGGTAGGATGGGCATTGATTTGTCTTTTTCCTCGGCATTCCATCCTCAGACTAATGGCCAGACCGAACGAACCAATCAGACCTTGGAAACATATCTGAGATGTTTTGTTTCTGCTGATCAGGATGACTGAGTGTCCTTTTTGCCTTTGGCTGAGTTCGCCCTTAATAACCGGGCCAGCTCGGCTACCTTGGTTTCGCCATTTTTCTGCAACTCTGGGTTCCATCCTCGTTTCTCTTCAGGACAGGTTGAGTCTTCGGATTGTCCTGGTGTGGATGCTGTGGTGGACAGGTTGCAGCAGATTTGGACTCATGTGGTGGACAATTTGACCTTGTCCCAGGAGAGGGCTCAACGTTTTGCTAATCGCAGATGCTGTGCGGGTCCCCCGACTTCGTGTTGGGGATCTGGTTTGGTTATCTTCTCGTCATATTCCTATGAAGGTTTCCTCTCCTAAGTTTAAACCTCTTTTTATTGGTCCGTATAGGATTTCTGAGGTTCTTAATCCTGTGTCTTTTCGTCTGACCCTTCCAGATTCTTTTTCCATACATAACGTATTCCATAGGTCATTGTTGCGGAGATACGTGGCACCTATGGTCCCATCTGTTGAGCCTCCTGCCCTGGTTTTGGTGGAGGGGGAATTGGAGTATATTGTGGAGAAGATTTTGGATTCTCGTCTTTCAAGACGGAAACTCCAGTATCTGGTTAAATGGAAGGGTTATGCTCAGGAAGATAATTCCTGGGTTTTTGCCTCTGATGTCCATGCTCCCGATCTTGTTCGTGCCTTTCATGTGGCTCATCCTGGTCGGCCTGGGGGCTCTGGTGAGGGTTCGGTGACCCCTCCTCAAGGGGGGGGTACTGTTGTGAATTCTGTGGCAGAGTTCACTCCTGTGGTCACAAGTGGTACTTCGGCTGATTCTCTCTGGGAGCTTCCGTTTGTGGAGGAAAGTGGTACTGCAGCTTCTGAGTTTCCTCCCTCAGGTGATCTGGTGAGGTCGTTAGCTACTTCTCTACTTAACTCCACCTGATGCTTTGATCCATTCTTCCTGTCAATGTTCCAGTGTTGGACTTGCTTTTCCCTGGATCATTCCTGTGGCCTGCTGCTCTTCATAGCTAAGTGTTTCTTATGTTTTTTTTGTTGCTATATTTCTGTCCAGCTTGCTTTATTGGTTTTTCTTGCCTGCTGGAAGCTCTGAGACGCAGAGGGACCACCTCCGTACCGTTAGTCGGTGCGGAGGGTCTTTTTGTCCCCTTTGCGTGGTTATTTATAGGTTTTTGTGCTGACTGCAAAGTTATCTTCCCTATCCTCGTTCTATTCAGCTAGTCGGGCCTCTCTTTGCTAAACCTGTTTCATCTCTATGTTTGTGTTTTCATCTTACTCACAGTCATTATATGTGGGGGGCTGCCTTTTCCTTTGGGGAATTTCTCTGAGGCAAGGTAGGCTTATTTTTCTATCTTTAGGCCTAGCTAGTTTCTCAGGCTGTGACGAGGCGCCTAGGTTCTGGTCAGGAGCGCTCCACGGCTACCTTTAGTGTGGTTTGATAGGATTAGGGTTTGCGGTCTGCAGAGTTCCCACGTCTCAGAGCTCATTCTATTATTTTGGGTATTTGTCAGATCACTGTATGTGTTCTGATCGCTATGTCCATTGTGGTACTGAATTGCCTTCATATCAGTTTTCATAACAGGAGTGACCTTTTAAAATGGAGACTTTGATAAAATGGTCTGCAGGTGTCATGTTGCATTTGGAGAGCTCCTGATTTGACTAAACAGTGAAAAAAAACCACAAATGACCCCATTTTGGAAAACTGGACCCTTCAAAGAATTTATCTAGATGTGTAATGAGCACATTAAACCCACAATTTTACAATGTCGATCTCTGAAAATGAGAAAAAAATATTTTGCATACAAAAATGTTGTTTTAGCCTCATTTTTTCATTTTCACAAGGATAGTAGGAGGAAATGGACCCCAAAATTTGTTGTGCAATTTCTCTTGATTACATCAATACCCCATATGTGGTCGAAAACTACTTTTGAGGGAGGCTCAGTGCAAAGCTAAGAAGGTAAGGAGTGCCAACATGGAGTTCATATTTTTCTGGAGCGCCTGAGGTGCCAGAACAGCAGAACCTCTCATAAGTGACCCATTTAAAAAAACTGTATCTTTTAATGCACTAATCTAGGGGTGCAGTGATCATATTGATACCACAGCTTGGTCACATAATTTTATACTATTGGGCAGTGCAGAAAAATAATTACCTTTTTATTTTTACCACGAAAATTTAGTTTTAGCCCCAGATTTTATATTTTCACACTGGGAAATGGGTAAAAATGGCACCAAAATGTTTCCACAATTTCTGCTGAATGTAGAAATAACCCATATGTTGCTGTACAGTGCTGCTTAGCCAAACGGCGAGACTCAGGAGGGACAAAGCGCTATTTGCCTCCTAGAGTGCAGATTTTCCTAAAATAGTTTGAGAATTCCTTATTTAGAGCCCCTAAGTGCTAGAAGAGCAGAATTCCCCCTCAAGTGACCCCATTTTTGGAAATTGTAATCCTTTTGGAATTTATCTACAGGTGTAGTGATGATTTGATTCCATTTGTGGTTTCCAGAAACAAGCAACAGTGGATTTTGCTGAGTGAAAATTGCAAACTGCTATTGTAGTGCCCAGTGTGTTGTAGTCACGAGTACGTTGTAGTTCCCAAGTACATTGTAGTGCCCAGTTCTTGCTTCTGAAGACATGCACCCATAAATTAGGTGGGCTGCCATCGCTACAGAAATGTTAAACATGTGGATGCTAAATGTGGTTTAACCCCTTAGTGACCGGGCTAATTTTTTAAATATCTGACATGTCACTTTATGTGGTAACTAGATGGTGGCCCGATTCTAACGCATCGGGTATTCTAGAATATGCATGTCCACGTAGTATATTGCACAGCCCACGTAGTATATTGGCCAGCCACGTAGTATATTGCCCAACCACGTAGTATATTGCCCAGCTACGTAGTATATTGCCCAGCTATGTAGTATATTGCCGAGTGATGTAGTATATTGCCCAGACACGTAGTATATTGCCCAGCCACGTAGTATATTGCCCAGTCACGTAGTATATTACCCAGTCACATAGTATATTGCCCAGTGACGTAGTATATTTCCCAGCCACGTAGTATATTGCCCAGCCACGTAGTATATTGCCAAGTCACATAGTATATTGCCCAGTGACGTAGTATATTGCCCAAATACATAGTATATTGCCCAGTGACGTAGTATATTGCCCGACCACATAGTATATTGCCGAGCCACGTAGTATATTGCCCAGTCACATAGTATATTGCCCAGTCATGTAGTATATTGCCCAGTCACATAATATATTGCTCAGTCATGTAGTATATTGCTCAGTGACGTAGTATATTGCCCAGCCAGGTAGTATATTGCACAGCGACGTAGTATACAGCACTGAGCCACGTAGTATACAGCACAGACATGTAGTATACTGCCCAGTCACGTAGTACATTGGCCAGTCACGTAGTATATTGCCCAGCTACATAGTATATTGCCCAGCCATGTATGTAATAGGTTCAAAAATAAAAAATAAACATATACTCACCTTCCGAGGGCCCCTTGTATTCCTATCGCCTGTGTGCAGTGCACGCGGCAGCTTCCGGTCCCAGGGTTGGTATGAGCGCAGGACCTGTGACCTGTGACGTCATGGCAGGTCCATCTTGCATAGCATCCTTAGCACCAGAACCTGCCGCTTGCACTGCCAAGGACAGTGCGCACGTCGGAGGGTGAGAATAACATTATTTTTAATTATTCTTATTTGTCACATTAGATCTTTTTACTATTGCTGCTACATACGCAGCATCAATAGTAAAAAGTTGGTCACACAGGGTTAATAGCTGCGTACCCTGAGTGCGCTACACTGCGCTCCAGTAACGCTGGCATTAACCCTGTGTGAGGGCTGACTGGATGACTGGAGGGGAGTACGGAGCGGGCACTGTCTGCGGCAAGGAAAGAGCAGCCATATTGCCGCCGGACTGTGGCCGTCGCTGATTGGTCGTGGCAATGGTCGTGGGCGTTTTGCCACGACCAATCAGCGACTTGGATTCCATGACAGACAGAGGCCGCGACCAATGAATCCGTGACAGACAGACAGAAAGACGGAAGTGACCCTTAGACAATTATATAATAGATAACTCTAGAGTGCTTCACGATATCCATGTAATTTTGAGATTTTTTTAATGATATATCATATTTTATGATAATGGCTAATTTGAGTTGAAATATTTTGCGATTAAAAATATCAGAAATTTGACAAAAATGTTAAAAAAAATGAAATTTTTAAGCTATGATTGGTTATCCCTTTAATCCAGATGGTTATACCACACAAAAATATGAATAAATAAAATTTTCCTCATGTCTGCTTTACAGCAGCATGATTTGTAAAATGTTGTTTTATGTTGTTAATATTTTAGAAGGTTTAAAAATGTGGAAATCATTTTTCATTTTTTCAAGAAAATTTACAAAACTTATTTTTTAAGGGACCTGTTCAGTTCTGAAATGACTTCTGGGTGTCTTATATATTGGAAATCCCCAAATGTGACACTAAGTTAAAAACCAAACCCCTCAACACATTCAAAATTGCTTTCAGGTATTTCATTAACCCTTCAGGTGATTTTCAAAAATTAATGCAAAGTGGCATGACAAGAATTAAAAAGTTTATTTTTACCACCTAAGTTTTGATAACTTTTGAATATGCCGCTATAGCCTGCAGACTCTAAGGGCATTATTTGGCCATGAACTGTCATGGAAAACATCATTCAGGACCACACAATCACACAATCAAGATCTAAGGGTGTCGATGGGATTAAAGAGAAAGCCCCACAACACTCTGCTCACCATCTAAATGCTGTAGTCACTAGTGATAGCTGTATTTATGGGGTTAAATTACCATAGTTGGCGCCAACAATGATCGTGGGTCATGCAGCAAGTTGTCAGCTATAGTGTACAGCTGATAGCTGCTGGATTGTCACTTGTCGTGAGATGCTAGTCTCTTAAATTGCAGGTCAGTAAAAAGACATATTGGTTGTCATTAAGGTGTTAGACACACTGGGGCTCAAAAGTTAAGGGTGCATTTGGATTTGGGAGCACAGAATTTGCTTGATTTATTTTGGGGGTCGAGGAGCCATTGTGCTTTTCAAGATCCTTTGTGCTACCAGTAGTGTGGAAGGCCACTATATTTCTGTTAACGGATGATGGACCCTGGGCTTGTTTTTTTTGTGGACTGAGTTAAAGCCTTTATTGAAAACATTTTACATAACGTTTGGGATCACATGTATCCTGCTCTCAATGATGAGCACTTACTTTGGGATTTCCATCTAAATCTCCAAGGGACGTGATTTAGATGAAACCCCCGAGGGATCCACTCACTATAATGAGGCAGCAGAGATACTCTGGACTCCGTCTGGCCTCTATTCAGCATTGTTCTTTTCTGAAGTGCACAAAATTTTACTTTTATGCACTCCTGAAAAGACGGGTACCGCCAGATCAAAGGCCAGACAGCATCCACAGTGCCCCCATCTGCCTCTTTATAGGGAATCTTTCACCGGAGGTTTCATTTGAATCACGTGTTTTATATTTATATTTTTTATATTTTTATATTTTTTTTTTTATGTAGCGCTAACATATTACGCAGCTGTTTACACACATTATCATTGCTGTCCCCATTGGGGCTCACAATCTAAATTCCCTGTCAGTATGTCTTTGGAATGTGGGAGGAAACCGGAGTGCCCGGAGGAAACCCACGCAAACACGGAGAGAACATACAAACTCTTTGCAGATGTTGTCCTTAGTGGGGCTTGAACCCAAGACTCCAGCGCTGCAAGGCTGCTGTGCTAACCACTGCACCACCGTGCTGCCCCGTGTTTTAGAGATTTACACGAAAACCCCGATGTAAGCACTCATTGCAGAGCGCAGGATAAAGGTGCGGCGAGTCTTACTGTGATCTTTGAGGAGTCAGAATGAAAAAATCAGTAGTAGTTCAAGAATTAGTTTTATTTTTTTTTTTACGCCATTACCCATTCAGTACAAGTGATTAGAATACTTTATTCTTCAGGTTGATGCAATTACAGTGATACCAGATTTATATAGTTTTTTTCTGTTTAGCTGCTATTACACACTAAAAGATGCTTTTTATTGCAAAAACAAGTTTTTGCATCCCCATATTTTGATAATTATAATTTTTCCATATTTTGGCTGACATTTTTTGTTTGCTTTCGATTTCGATTTTCGGGATTCAGAATGAAAAAAAGCCAGCAATTCAAAAGATTTTCTTTTTTATGCCGTTTCGTGTGAGGTAAAACTGATAAGGCAGCTTTATTCTTCGTGTCACTGTGATTACTGCCATACCACTTTTTTTTGTTTTGATGCTTTTACAGAATAAAAATTATTTTATAGAAAAATGTTTGGTGCCAATAAAAAGAAAAAAAAAAATCTATACTCACCTCCTGTACCGACGCCGTTCCTGGTGTAAGCACTCGCTGTCCTGGAGCTTTAGTGAGGTGGAATGACACGTGGTGCCCATCGCCCAATCAACGCTGTCCCCATCGCCCCATCGATGCTGGTATCACTGTCTCTACCTCTTATGCTTACAGATTGAACATGAAGAAAAAGTCAGGGCCGCAGCTGATCTCTCATTTCATTTTCATGTTCAATATGTACGAAGGTGGGGACAGTGACGCCTGCGCTGATTGGGCACCAGGCACCATATGTCATTCTATCGCACCAGAGCTCTGGGACCCCAAGTGCTGACACCGCTGGAATTGTGCTAGCACGGTAAATGAGTATAGGTTTGTTTTTTTTATTTTACGGGGGCCAAACATTTAGTTCAAGAAGGGGTTGTCCTACTAGTGAACAACCCCTTTAAAGGAGTTTCCCACAAATTGCTAATTAATCCCTTTCCATAATCAATGAGACTGCCGGGGTTATCCCAGTGCTGTACTTAGGTTTCACCAGCAGTCTAATAGACATTGAATGGAACAGAAGCCAAGTATAAAGGGATAACTTTGTATTTTGAGAATCACCCTTTAAATGACAGCAAGTAAAAATCTTGTAAACCGTACATAATTAATACAGAAAGTATACCAGAAACTAAGTCATGCGTCAAATAAAAAAAAAATTTAAAACATGGAATGCGAGTTATTGACATCAAATATACCAATTGTTTAAAGGCAGCATTCACACTTCCTTGTGGCATAGCTGTGTGTTATCCATTTTTTTCTCGGTCAGCACATGGACCCATAGAGTTTCATTGACCCATAGAGTCCATGAGACTCAAATCATGTCCCATTCTCATCCATTTTGTGGATCAGACTAAGTCATTAAAGTCTATGGGATCCGTATAAAACGGATGAAACATGGAAGACATTCTTTGTATTTCCAAGTTTCATACGTTTTTAACTGATCTATTGCTGAGTCAATGGATAAAAGCATGTTCAGGCAAGCTCATTTCCTTCAGTGAAAAGCGGCAGATGAGAAAAAAAAAAACTATGCAACTAGGATGACACTTCTGTCCATTTCTCTGAGATGGTAACACTCACTTGGATGTGAGCCTTATGGATGTAGCCTTACGGATATCTTGACAATTAAACTAATTTCTACCTACGCTATAGAAAAAATACCATGTCACCATTCCGCTATGGCTCATTTCATGTTTTTGGCTTTTGGGTGAACATTACGCACACTTTAAACAGACAGTGTCCTTGCTCGGGTTCATTCTCCGCACCATAGCTAAGTACTAAGCTACCTTGCCACCCCAAACTAATATGGACTTATTGCATGACTTACTGCAAATAACTGAAGGGAATAAGGAGCATGTTTTCCTACTTAGTCGATATTCTTTTCCCTAGTGTCCAATGCTTGAGAATTCTGTGCTGCTAAGTTCAGTATATCTTGTTTCTGGTTGAATAGGCTTACATCGTCATCCACAATAGAATGGGCGAGCATTCTGTGGACATTGACCTAGTGCATGTATTATGAAAATCCAAAAACGTGTTACCAGAAATCTGTTATTCCTTCACAATAGATAAAAAAAAGTTATTTTAAACCATAGAAAAAGGAAATTCATGATTTTAGTTGAAACATGGTTTTCTTTAAGTAAGATTTGTTTCAGTTTAGTTTGATCCTCTTTCAGTGATGGTGTCTTAGCTTTCGTCTTACATGGCTTTCTTTCTTTGTCATACTTTTTGGATAGATTAAAGTTGATCTGGATTATTTTTTTACCCACTGTATGTGTAAAATGCTGAGGCTAGGAATGGTTTGTTAAGACATCTTTCCAAGACTTTTATTATGCAAGGTCGCTTAGAAAAGGACAGGAATTGAAAATATTTTAAAATGTGAGCAAGGTATGGTGAATATCATTGATGCATGTATAGGTATAGCAGCATTAAAATCCCATTGGCAATCAAAGGAATTTGGGCATCCTTGTACAATTCCAATAGTCTTTAAATTATATAGAAAGGCCAGAACTAGTGTATTATTGGACAAAAGAATCCTGCAGTGGTATAGGTTATAACACTATAATTTCAAGATCAATAATGCCAGTATTCAAACTTGCCAACTTTCAGAGCTCACTTTCCAGGAGTCACATGTGTGCCAAAAGTTCTGCCACTTTCTGGAGGCCATGTCCTTCAACAACCAGTCTCAACTGCTCTACTCTGCTCAAAAGCACAATTGGATGCTTGGGTTCTGGAAACACAGGTTTGCAGGAGATTTGGTGACTGGTGAGGTGGATTCACTAAGCCATAGATCAGGGTGAGCTGCACGAACCAGAGACCTTGACACAGAGCTGGGGCTAGCTGCACAGCACATGGAACGACAAGGATAATTGATATGCAGGATGGTATGTGGATTTTGTTAGCAAAAAGCCCTAGATGCAGCACAGATGAATGTGTGGACCGCGCCATGAGCAGAAGAGATGAGTAGGCGGTTAGGTACTTTGATGCTGCAGAGTTAAGTGTGTCAACAGCTTCTTGAATCTGCAGAAATGAGTACCTTCATGCAGTAATTGAGTATGCAAATGGCACCTTGTATTAGCATAGATGAGTAGTCAGGCAAATACTTTGATTGCAGCAAACCAGCAAGTTGAATGGTCGGACAGTTGAGGCTATATCTGGACATGGACCAGCTTTACAACCTGCGAAACAGAAAGGATCAAGACAGCTGGACATGCAAAACATCATGTGGATCAACAGAGCTGGAAGTGTGTGGACAGCACCTAGGACACTAGAGATGAGTAGGCAGGTAGTACCTTGAAGCAGTTGAGAGTATGGAGAGCGCCTAAAATCAGCACAGTTGAGTAGACAATGTACAAGTGCTTATCATAAAATTAGAATATCATCAAAAAGATAATTTCTTTCAGTTCTTCAATACAAAAAGAGAAATTCATACTGTATATTATTAGTGTTGAGCGATACCGTCCGATACTTGAAAGTATCGGTATCGGATAGTATCGGCCGATACCCGAAAAGTATCGGATATCGCCGATACCGATACCCGATACCAATACAAGTCAATGGGACACCAAGTATCGGAAGGTATCCTGATGGTTCCCAGGGTCTGAAGGAGAGGAAACTCTCCTTCAGGCCCTGGGATCCATATTAATGTGTAAAATAAAGAATTAAAATAAAAAATATTGATATACTTACCTCTCCGGAGGCCCCTGGACATGACCACTGGTAACCGGCAGCCTTCTTTGCTTAAAATGAGCGCGTTTAGGGCCTTCCATGACGTCACAGCTTCTGATTGGTTGCGTGCTGCTCATGTGACCGCCACGCGACCAATCACAAGCCGTGACGTCATTCTCAGGTCCTAAATTCCTAGAATGAGGAGTTTAGGGCCTGATAATGACGTCGGGGCTTGTGATTGGTCACGTGGCGGTCACATGAGCGGCACGCGACCAATCAGAAGCCGTGACGTCATGGAAGGCCCTAAACGCGCTCATTTTAAGCAAAGAAGGCTGCCGGTTACCAGCGGTGATGTCCAGGGGCCTCCGGAGAGGTGAGCATATCAATATTTTTATTTTAATTCTTTATTTTACACATTAATATGGATCCGATACCGATTCCCGATACCACAAAAGTATCGGAACTCGGTATCGGAATTCCGATACCGCAAGTATCGGCCGATACCCGATACTTGCGGTATCGGAATGCTCAACACTATATATTATATACAGCTCTGGCAAAAAGTAAGGGTATGTGTCCATGTTCAGGATTGCATCAGGATTTGGTCAGGATTTTATGCAGGTAAAATCCTGACCAAATCTGCACCTGAGGTCGCTGGCAGGTCACCTGCGTTGTCCTTGCGTTGTTTCAGCAATGTAAGGACATGCTGCGTTCTTAAAAGACGTACCGCATGTCCGTTTCCGTGGGTCTGCCGCATGCATCTTTTAATGCATAGTGGAGATGGGATTTCATGAAATCCCCTCCACTAGGTTGTAACATCTGGACGCTGCGTGTTTGACGCTGCGGCTCAACGCTGCGTCAAACACTCATCGTTTCCTGAATGTGGAAACATACCCTAAGAGACCACCACATCAAAACCCTGTTATGGGCAGCCCAATCTCCAGGCCTGAACCCCATTGAAAACCTATGGAATGTAATCAGGAGGATGATGGATAGTCACAAGCCATCAAACAAAGAAGAACTGCTTACATTTTTGCGCCAGAAGCAGTGTGAAAGACTGTTGGAAAGCATGCCAAGATGCATGAAAGCTGTGATTAAAAATCATGGTTATTCCACAAAATATTGATTTCTGAACTCTTCCTAAGTTACATTAGTATTGTTATTTCTAAATGATTCTGAATTTGTTTTCTTTGCATTATTGGAGGTCTGAAAGCACAGTTTTTTTTTACATTTTGACCATTTTTCTTTGTCAGAAAAAAAAATACAACACTTATTGCTTGGAACTTCAGACACATGTTGTCAGAAGTTTATAGACTAGAAGAACAATTTACATTTTACTCAAAACTATACCTAAAAAGAGAAAGATCAGACAAATTGAACATTTTTTGGCAGAGCTGTATATATATATATATATATATATATCGCATCGGAAGGGTGGTGACGTCCCGATGGGGGCAGGCTTTGCAGCACTGAGAATCTCTCGTCCCCCAAGCGATGCTCCATGCAAAATACTCCCCATATAATGCTCCATAAACTTCATGATGGGCCCCATAAGATGCTCTATAATAAAATATGCCCCATATAATGCTCCATACAGTTTATGATGGGCCCAATAAGATGCTTCATACGAAATATGCCCCATATAATGCTGCACAAAGGTTCATTATGGCCCCATAAGATGCTCCATAGAAAATGTGCCCCATATAATGCTGCATAATGGTTGATTATGGCCCCATAATATGCACCATAGAAATTGTGCCCCATATAATGCTGCATAAAATTTGATTATGGCCCCATAAGATGCTCCATAGAAACATGTGCCCCGTATGCGGCTGCTGTGATTAAAAAAAAAAATGACATACTCAACTCTTGTCCTGAGCACCCCCCGGCACTTGCGATATTTGCCTGTCCCCGTTCCACCACCAGGCGCCGCTCCATTTTCCATGTCCTCTGCAGTAACTGTTTGTTCAGGCAGAGGGCGTGCACACTAAACACGTCATCACGCCCTCTGACCTGAACGTCACAGGCAGAGGACGCGGAAGACAGAGCGGCACGCTGTGGTGGAACGCTCACAGGTGAATATCGCACAATGCTCACCCTCCCCCGTTATACTCGCCTACTCCCGGCGCGGTCCCTGCTTCTCACTGACAGATAGTCTCCGGCGCCGACACCTTCTTCCTGTGTTCAGCGGTCACATCGTACCGCTTATTGCGGTAATGAATATGCAGCTTCACCCCTATGGGAGTGGAGTCGTGTCCATATTCATTACTTTAATGAGTGGTACGATGTGACCACTTAATATAGGAAGAAGCTGCCGGCGCCGGAGAAGCAGGGACCTGCAGAGACGGGAGCAAGTGAGTATGATATGACCCGCTGGTGGTACTGCACAAGGGCCTGGTACCACCAGCATGTGCCATATTGAAATACCCATCAGTTGGGTATTCCAATATGGCGGTCGGCTACTTCCGGCAAGGTGGATTGTGGAAGCGACACAATCGCTGGAAGCTATGACAGAGCCGATTGACAATTATATAATATATATATATATATATATATATATATATATACATATCCAAAGCCGGGACAGCACCTGCACAATGTGGCACAGGAATCAGCGCATGTTCATGCCAAACTACGGTGCCTTTTAATTAAAGACAATGTGTATGCGAATTTGCAGACAGTGTCTTCAACAAAATGGTGTCGGATATCGTCGGATGCACACGCATTGACTCTGGTGCCATTTTATTGAAGAATTGTACTACGACGTCAACATAGCATTGCGCACGTGCCTGTCGCCGCCATTATCTCTATTGCTAATGTATGCTCACTGTTATGTTGACGTTGTAGTATATTGCTACAATAAAATGGCGCCTGAATCAGCGTGTGCGCATACTGAAGTCTCCAATGCCATTTTATTAAAGACACTGTATATGTGAATTTGCAGGCACAGTATCTTCACAAAAATTTTGCCGGATAGTGCGGTATGTGCACGCACTGATTTTGGCACCATTTTATTGAAGAATTCTGCTACAGCGTTAGCATAGCATTATGCCTATGGCCGTTCCATGCACACTGCTATGTTGACATTGTAGTACTTTCCTTCCCTGAAAGAAGGCCACCAAAACATGCGTAGGGGAAGTGGCACCATTGCTTGTTTCAGGTGCAATGTCCAGTTTATGGTCATCTGTTATATATGCATTGTCTTTGGATTAACCATGTTGTGTAATGACTATCTATATTTTGGTCTCTATATGATTTGCACATATCACTTTTTATATAATTCAGACCATTACTATTCACTAGTTGATATGTTTTGCCATGGTTCAATGCTAACTAAATATTATACACATGTACTGTTTGATATACCTATACCTATATATTTACTCTGGTCCTTATATGACGTGCACATAGCACTTTATTAGAATTAAGGCCAATACTTTGTACTTTGTTGACATTTATTATGGCTCAATGCTATATATTATACCTTGTTGGATTTACCTGTACATTGCCAACTCATAGTGCCCCATTCATTGGCTTTCAGCCACCATTTACTTATTGCCACCCCTTCTGTAATGGTTGAAAATACTTTTTTAAACACTTGTATATAAAATAAAGATTTCTCTTTTTTATTTAGTTTTTTGTACACCTACTTCTCCTTCTATATGATCCCATTTTAAAATATCGTGGAACGTGTTCATGGCATAGTCACTAATAGGTGCTCCTGGTATAATGTTGGATACTCTAGTACATTAATAAGAATCTGGCACCTAACCGGGGATCAACTTCTGATTATAAAATGAAAACTGAGTAGGAATGGCGGAATTGCATTTTGTTCACCATTACATCCCAAATAAAATTATTTCTTAACTACAACTTGACCAACACACAAGTTTGCTATGTTGACATGTTTTTTCAAACTGAGTGTTTTTTGGTTTTACTATTCTCTTTTGTGTCTTCAGGTTTCTTGGTGGTGTGTGAACATGATCATACAGACTTGTTCACTGTGCAAGTAGCCCATGTGTTCCTGTTTCCATATGTGAAATAAAATGTATGGCCGTAATCTTCACGCAACAAAGCTGAAATTCAAATTTTCATGATTGCTGTTTTCCAATGTAATGGAAGTTGTATAAAGGGGGAAAACGTGGTTTTAGAAGTGCAGTTAGAATTGGAGGTGTACCTCCTAAGGAGGGTTTGTAATTGCATACTATTCTGTATGTGTATTCTGCATGCGTAGTTACTTTCTATGTCAGACTTTTAGCATGGCACGGTTAGAAAAAGCAATACTGTATTTCTGCTAATAAGGTTACGCTCTTTTGTTCTGGGGGTTCTTGGTTGGTCTTTCAGCTTAGCCTTTCATGTGTTTTAGAATACCTATAATTCCTCCCTCTTTCTGTTTCCTTTGGTTGGCTATATTGTGCCCACAGAATAGTGTGCCAGCAGGGAGAACAGATGCTTTTCAGCAAAACTCCGAACTTGCATTAGGTCAATCTGAAAATAACAGTAGCACAAGAATCAAATTGGATTTAAAGCACCTAGTAAAATGACAGCCTGCATCACGCAAATGGGTGTTATCTATTGTCATGTTCTACTTTCTTTGTAGTTTAATCCCATTTTCAAGCACAAGACCAAATCTTGCAATATTAAATGTAGTTTCTGCCAAGAAAATCCAATTACTTGGCATTATCCTCACTGCTGCCTTTTCTGTAAATTCACCACAAGAGCTCACAATCTCAGCACAGCGAACGTTTCTTCAGATGACTTGTGCCAGCTCTCCACAGCCGGCATGAGCTGTGATGATGTTGTGAGCTGCGAGATCCAAGCCGCAACAGATCAATTCACAATTTACTCAGCTGTAACTGAGAGGTTGTGAATAAGGACTTCTGGACCAGACTGGAAGCAGCCGGAGTGTGGAGATCCGGGGCTGTCACGTGTATTCAGACGTAAGCCTGTGGAAACCAAACACGGTACCAACCCGTGAGTGTCAACCATTTAAAAACAGTTGAACTGCTGCCTAGAAATCGAAATACCTTTAGCAAATGAGGCACAGAGAGACAGGCGCGAAGAAACACTTTGCATCCATTAAGCTTACAGACGGTTTCTTCTCCCTTCGACATCAACACTTCTCCCTCCTCCTTCGCCCCTCTCTGCTCCACATCACATCTCCGCTCCACTCCATCAGCCCTGACAGAACCTTGAAAGACACAAGCGGGAGGTTTAATTAAAAGCTGGTCGATTTGACGAACAATCAGATGAGGTCACTCTAGGTTTTTCTTCTTTTTCCTCTTGAGATTTAGCCGGTGTTTTACTTTTGTTTCCCCCATTTATTCCGGGGCTGGAGATTTGAGGAGAGAATATATTGCTTATTGGTGATGCATTGTTTTTCTCTTTTTCCACTTTGAGTTGTTTTGAAATATTTAAGCCTGTGAGTACCTAGAAGTGGAAGCGCCGTAGACGCAGGGAATCAGGATTGTACGTGGACAGCCTAGACAAGCATTGTATCTGCATCATTTTCCACCCTCACCTTACTATCCTAATGGGTTTCTACTCCGGGAAATAATGAAGGGTCAGCAGGATTAGAAAAACACAGCGGCTTATTTCTAGAAACTGTGCCACGTCGCTCCTGGAATTGCATTAGTAAAATTAAAGGGGTGGTCTGTAACTAAATTCTATTTGACTGCTAAATCTTTATCTGTTTAATGTCGTAATTTAATATTTTTTTCCAAAATATACATTAATAAAAAATTCTCTCTCCTTCCTTCACTACTTTATCTAACTGCTTTATTTTTTCTTCGACTACTTCCTTTTTGATGATGCTCCATTTGAAAATTCCATTGCATGCTGGAATACTCAAACAAGTCATCATCAGGAGGCAGAGCCTGCCCCCTTCCTGACCTGAAGCAATGCCAGTGATCTCCATTTTAGGGGTTGGGCTAGGCCCTACTGTACGGAGCATGAGTCAGATGTCAATTCTGATGGATGCTCAATAAGATCTTATTCTTCTAAATGCACAGTGACATTGTGCTATCTCGCTGGCACTGATGAATGCACATTGTAAGTAAAGTATGAGCAATCAGAGACCAGTGATGTCACTTGCGGGGGCAGTGCTGGGCTCTGCTTTTTCGCTACTTACTATGTACAATGACAGTGCGCTCTGTTGTCAGCTCCTCACTTCTGATCAGAGCCAACAAAAGCGCATTGTCACTGTTCACTTAGAAAAACAGTGCACAGAGACCAGCTCTTATTGATCATCCCTCAGAATTACCATTTGATGCATGCTCAGTAGAGCAGGGACTAGCCCAGCCCCTGAAACGGAGGTCACTGATGATGCTTCGCTTCATAGGGGACACAGAGGCTGTGGCAGTAAAAAAAGATCAGATAAGGGCATGAAATAGAGATTTAGGAGTAAAATAAAATTTTGTTTCGGAATCACCCCTTTAAGGGAAAGTGCTTAAAAAACGTTATTACTTCAAATAAAACAATCTATACTAACCTCCTGCAGTGGCACCATTCCTGAGTGATGTTTGCACTAATATTACTGTCGGGTAACATGACATTGTCGGGTAACATGACATTGTCGTGTCACATGACGACTGCAGCTCGTGTCCACTATGACAAAATAGTAAAGACTGTAAAAAATGCAAGAGCGCAATTGGGTCTTAGCCAGGTTAACAGGTTAATGAAAGACCAGTTGATCCGCTCACCTTATACGGTTGTGTTTCTGTGCTCCCTGGAGGCATGACAAAACCAGTGGTAGGTAAAATTGTAGGTTTATTGTCATTGTGTTTCAGAGTCCATCGACTCCTTCATCAGAACAACCTTACAATAGTAAATATAAGGCTATTTATTTATGGTTGTTCTAAAGAAGCAGTCAGTGGACTCTGAAACACATTGACAATGAACCTACATTTTTACCTTCAATCTAAAATATTAAAGGGTGCAATCTGTGTCAGCAACATTTAACACGCACCAGCAGGGGATTCCCTAGCAGCCAGGCAACCCCCACATATACTTATGCTGGCTAACAGATGTAAATCATTCAGCTGCGGCGATGAAAACTAAATCTCCGAGCCCTAAAAAATACTCGGAGGACCCCCGAGCATGCTCGAGAAATCTCGAGTAACGAGTATATTCGCTCATCACTAATTAGAACTGCACCCTCTTTGGCAACCAGCCCATCCTTACATTACATAAATGGACACTTATTTAAATGCCCGGCATGTACATTTCTCCTGCTGAATGGGAAAAAAAAGGGCAGACAGGACTTTTCCCAAAGATAGCAGCTTTGTCACTAAAGCCATACCCATGGCAATCAACTGGTTGCTTCAGTTTTAAAAGGCGTTGTCATTGTGAGCCCACCCACCCTTTACACATATTTGGTAGTAAAGAGAAGGCAACGTCTCTCTGATCATGGCAGAAAAATAGTGGTATTGTACAAACTGAATAAGAAATGTCTCAAATGTACAGTATAAATGATGTTCTTGTAGAAGTTACAAGACAAAGAGGACTAACGTAAGGATATACCAGGGGAAGGATATCTGCTGAACGCTGCAGATTCTGCTAACAAGCCATTTCTTAACAGATGGTAATATAAATATTTAACATAATATGTTTCATTGTGTGATACACATCACATTGTGTTCTTATGCTTTTCATTGCTAACCCATAAAAGGCATACTTTATAAGCCCGAACCATGCTGTCGTTATACCCAAATGCTAAAAAATTCATTCTCACTTTGGTACTCTGGAACATGTATTTTTTTTTCTTTAAAGTGCAATAGCTTTAAGAAAATCTTACTCAGTGATTTTGAGAGGTGTTGGCTTGTCTCCTCAGATTCCAGAAAAAAATGGCTTACTACTCTAAAAAATGGCTTACTACTCTACAGGAAGGGCAATCTACATGTGTGTAGAATGTTTTTAGGCTCTGGGCAAATTAACAGTTGACTTTTTTATTATGAATATTTCTAGTACAAAGTATAACAGAAACTTTCCTTTTTTTCTAGTGGTTCAAGTAACAGAATATTACATTTCCCCTTTTTATCTGAATAGTATAGCATCATAGTCTGAGCTATAATGTCTTCAAACACTGTAGCTATAAAAAAGACTGTAGGTGCCCATGCTCATTAGATTTACTTTGGCTGATATCAGCAATTTTGGTGGAACTAGTGCACAATATAATACTGTATGTATGGAGTTTTCACTGGAGATAATCTACCGCCGGTGGTGCTCAGTAGAAGCGTAGTTTACATTCTCCATTGAGATCACTTAAAGGTGCATGTGTATGGAAGAAGGTGGTCGGGAAGAACAGCAGGTTGAGACCTATGGATTTATTTTTTATTCATTCATTCACAGTCGTAGCAGCCAGAACGTTCTTATCATTCTGTAGCTTCACTATACGATGTTTGACATTTTTGTGTCTGTAAAGCCATATTCACATGTTGCATTTTGAGTGCAGAATCAACGCTTTTCTGTACTATTAAAAATGCGTTAAAAGGTCTGCTTCACATCTGTGCCAAAATAGCATCAAATAAGATGGAAAACGCTTAAAGGAAAAGCACCTTGTGGAGTCAGAGCTTGTGATACAGATCAAGTATACAAAATCAGCCGAGCCTGTGGCTCAGTAGTTTTAGTTTAAGACTGTAATGCTGAAGCTTGTGGGCTTAAATATCAGGCTAGATTCTCGAAAAAGAAATAATGACATTTTTGTAATTGCTTTTTATTATTTTTAGTAGTTTTATAGGAACAAAAAAAAGTATCACTTTTTCTTCACCTCAAGTATGCAGGGAACATAGAAATACATTGTTACATACAATGTATCTCTATGAAATGTATAATCTGCTTCTAGGTTCACTGCCTGCAATATAAGTCAAGATTACCAAATTGTCCTACCTTCATCATTGTGGGCTGTGGCTCATAGATAGAGCTGCAGCCTATGGACATGAGAGTTTGAGTCCTAGGTAGACTGGATCACAGGAGAAGGGTGAATATTATAATTTAATTTATGCACTGAGCAGAAAGATGTGGCCCCGCCCCCCATCGGAGAGAGGTAAGAATTAGAAGCCAGGTCAAAGCCCTGACGTCTGGGACAGTGGGACTGATCCCTCAAGTAGGGATGTTTGGGAGCTGGGTCTTCATGTAATTTTCTGGAATAGAATTAAAAATAGATTTAAAATGTATTCTATGAATAAAAATAAAATATGCATGTTCTAAACAATAGTAAAAGTAAGCCCACTGCACCTTTTGAAACAAATTTAGTGTGTGCTTTAATTGTGGCATCATGTCATCTTGCAATTTCATACTACTGTGTGGGTAGTAATACACAGGCTATTAGCGAGCATTAATTGTTATCTAATATATTCATTAACAGGACCGCTCTTCAAAGCCTTGTGAACCATGAACTGCTGCTAATTCATTCTGTAAGCAGCAATTACAATCCTTCCAATGGCCTTAAACAGCCTGAATTTTCATGATCTCTATTAAAAAAAAATATAGTGTCATGGGCAAGGCCTGGCTATGGAGTAGTTAAATCAATGATTTCAGGCTAGATATCATCTTTAATGGATATGTGCCCTTTTCCTCCCAAAATTATTTTAATGCTTGAATGCACACGGAATAAAATTTAAGCAAATAAAAATCTTCTTTTGTGTATACAGCTTTTATTCAGTTCCTATGTGTCTCCTTAGCTGCAGACTCTGCAGTCAGATTCCCTTCATTAACACCCAATCATCCTTTTTTTCAGGGGATCATCCCTTATAATATTCCTCAAATGAATAATGAACTTGAAGGCAGTCTATAGGAATGGAGGAAGGAAGAAAATAAGATGAATTCTTACAAGATAAACTTACATAGTATAGAAGATGTCCAATCAATGTAAATATACAATATTAACATATACTTACTATAATAAATTACATTTATTACATATGTGTTTTACATACAATTCAATGAAAAATATCTGCTTATACGTACAAAGCCAAAGCAAGCTTATTAACTAGAGAAAAACATCTCTCTGCTGACAGCATGATTCTGCAGCAGGACAAGGATGTCTCATGGTAATGGCCATGGATTAATTGAGGGAATAAGCATGACATTTTTTCTTGTAGCTCAGTTGGAACATTGTGGCTGAGGATGAACATTGTGGCTGACAATGGGGCAATTTTGTGGCTTGTAGTGAGCATCGTAGGAATCAAAATGAGGTCATTGTGGGGGCATCCTAGCTGAATCCTGGGTGTTTGCAACGTGAATTAAGAGGGGATTTGATTGTAAATGGCCATTGTGGGCCTACTGATTGCTTTTCTGGTATCTACTTTATCTAGCAGCCTAAAGTTGGAAATGTGTCAGGGCACATTATGGCTGTAAACAATATGACCAAGTGAAATGACTCTTACCATGGTGTTGAGAAACATTACTATATGGGGATGGCTCTATATGGATGCCATGGTAGTTGCCTCTAAACATTTGAGAAACATTACTATATGGGGATGGCTCTATATGGATGACATGGTAGTTGCCTCTGAACAGGCTTGAAAAATAATTAATATTTCTACTTAATCCGACATTTTAATGTGGCTCCTGGGGCTCTTCAGCACCTGAGGTGTTTCTTTTTATGAATGCCGATATTCAAGTTTTCTTATATTTTTGTAAATTAGAGTCAGTGGGACCTTTTCCCATATATGCATATATCTATTCTGTATTCATACAATATATTTGCGTTCCGTTGACCTATATGGAGTATTGTGAAGCTACAGATGTTTGATGTATTCAGTACGAGAAATTCCGGCTGTTCACCTGGTAGAAGTCACAGAACTTGCTATTAGCAACATCATAACATCCTCCTAAAAACTCATTCACAACCCATCAGAACCCAGACTGAAACCCACCAGGATTTATCAGGTTATAAACACACTCTTATAACTGCATCCTGGGATACGTCTGATGTTGTTACCTTCAATTTATATGCCCAACGGGAAGCCCTAGATATGTGTTCTTGAAAGATTATCAGCAAACAACATCTGCGAAGAAGTCTTACTATATCCCAATTAAAGGAATCTCTGCCTGTGGAGGAATCCCTTGTGATGTTAACAACTTTGTGAACTATTCCACTACAATTTTTTGTCTAACATAAGAATTTACTTGAGAAGTGGATTTTGCAATTTTCCTTCTTCTTTCTATGACTCGCTATCTTGCAAACTAGCATTAGTACTAGCACCAGGGCAATACACATTTTACACAAGTCAATAAAATAGTAAATCTGAAACTTATCTAGTAGATGAGTCACACTAAAGGTTAAATAAAAATTATACATTGGATACAATTATAATTTTTTTAACCAATGACTAAAGTGCTCAGAATGACACACATTACATATTACTAACATTTCAATGCCCAAAGAATATTGTCACATATAAACCATACAACACAGCCATTTTAGACATTTCAGTACTTCAGATGAAGAGATGCTTTGTGTGCTGGATCACTATTTTAGGTCTTTGATGTAGCAATTAGACCAGGACCTTTGATAGCGAAGTTTGTCCACAAAATTACACCTCCATGACCATGTATGATGGCTGGAATTATGTCCTTACTGAGGATTGCAGTATTTTAAGCCAAAGACAGTAAGACCTGACACCTAACTGAGGAGTGAATTGATTAGAGTTGAGTAAAAAGATTCACAGTTAGTCAATAAGTTTAGGCCTTAGTAATTTCATCTACTCTATGTGTTCTGTTCATGATAGGTCCAAAATATACAAATAGCCCATGGCTGCCAGACCAGAGCAGCACACACAATCTTCTACCCGCCTGCATGCCAGGTTCCTCATCTGATTAGTATACTCAGCGTATCACCATCTTTGCAACATGATATCCTACTAATCGGAAGAGGTGCAGGGGATGACTGCAGGTACAAGTAGGTTCACAATTCTTTGCTCTGGCAGCCACAGACTTGCTAGTTTCTTTTATTTTGGACCTACCATGAACAGTACGCATAGAGTGGATAAAATTAGTAAGGCCTAAACTTATTTATTTATTTACTCATTTATTTTACTCATTAATTCCACAGTGCTTTACAAACATTATTGGCACTGTCCCATTAAGCCTTTGGTATGTGGGAGGAAACCAGAGAACCCAGAGGAAACCCACGCAAACATGGGGAGAACATACAAACTCCTTGCACTCCTTGCATATGTTGTCCTTGGTGGGATTTGAAACCAGGATCCCAGGGCTGCAAGGCTGCAGTGCTAACCACTGAGCCACCGTGCTGCCCATCATCATGCTCTCAGACACTCCTTTGGTACACCTCTCTTAAGAAGTTTCACTGTGAGATTCATTATGATTGTTTACTTTTTTAAATATTATTTGACTATTAATGTAGTTTTCTTTTGTGGGGAAAATTATGTTTATTTGGTAAGTTTACTTAAAATATTAGTATTAGATTTAAGAGTAATTCTTGGATTATTGGCAATAAAGAAGTCACAACCAACTATAGTACATTTGTTCCATGGTGTCATGCCATGGCCTCTTTCCTGAATCCCTCCCAACTCCTTTACAAATGTGCCATGTTTACAGAAATCCAAGAAGTATAGTTTCTCCTTGCGGAGAGTGACATGTTAAGCATGTCGAGGTGAGGAGACTTAAAGCCGCAATGCTCCTCTGGGAAATATGCAAATTGTTTCTTTGGAGAGGAAGAGGACTAGAACTCTAGTGCCACCTACTGGGAATAGCAATCCTAACAGTCAATGTCGACCCTTTAACGAGCCTTGTCACATGACTTAGGATAATAGCCAAACCAGAATCTCAATTTGCAGACACTGTGTTTTGGGGTACTGCCCCTCGTCAGTGCAAAGTGGAGATCTGGTTTGGCTGATTGAGAGGCGTCTGACCGATATCCAAGAAGTATCATTTCTCCTTGCAGAGACCATAGAGGTAACCATGGAGGACTTCAAAGTTTAAATATTTTTCTACCAACTGGCTAACATGATACAATGGTATATTTTTCCTGTATCAAAGTAGAGGGGATGAAAAATATTAAAATTCAGGAAGCCTCAGTGGTTAAGACCTTTTATTATCTAACTGTAAAGATGGTAACCACAAAGTACTCTCAAGTTTAAATATGCTAACATGATACAATGATGTATTTTTCCTGTATCAAAGTAGAGGGGATGATAAATTCTCCCATTAATTCATGAAGCATCATAGCTGGTGGCTGGTAATATTTGTTGATAATATACAACACACTGTATGGCATTTCTTAAGCTATAATAACAGCTGCGATCCACTTATATTTCATTGTGTAACATCCTAGCATTCATATGAAACCATTAAATACAAGTACGACGAACAACACAAATGAAAATGTGGTTTTCAGTCTGTTTCCATTGAGGCCAAGATGGCCACCAATCTTTACATTTATGTGCCCGAAATTATTTCACCGTCCAAATATAAAATGCTGAGCAGATGGAACTTTATTTTTTTTTCCAAGCATCAGTTCTGTTGGCCAGCAATGGTATCAGTCTTTGCTTGCAGCGAATAACTAAAGGAAATATTGTGTCCTAACAAAATTAATGACTTGGTCTGTTCATTTGGCTTTCCTGCATTTAGCCAATTTAGCCATGATAGTGTTGTTCTCAGGTTGGGCAGAATGACACTTTATCTTATTTATTTTTTATTTATGCTTTCCATTTGTTCTTTAATGTCTAGTGGTCTACTGTTACCTAAACCCATGACACCAGATAACATTATGGATGTCGGTAATTTTCTACTTTCATTGTCAACTTCCAGTACTGCCCCAAGGGACATTGCCCTTTTTAACATCGTGTCATGGTGTTACAATTTCTAACACATGGAGACAAAGCACGTAAGCTCCAGAGTCATTTAAGACTGTATCAGTTAGAGTTTTGTGCCCCTTGATGTCAATGAATTAAAGGTGCAAGTCAATTATAGCCAGTGATCACATATCCTGTCCTTGTTTCTGCTCACTGAAGCAGAATGTTCAAGGTCTAAAGTGAATCTCACTACGTCTGGTCCCATCATAAAGCTTATTATAAGAAGTAAAATTATCATAATGCAAACCTGGCCATGGTAAGCCTCTCTAATTAAAGTTACAAAGTTCAGAATGTGCAAACATGTACTCTAAATGAAGGCAACATTGTCTATATTTGCCTTCTGTGATCTAAGGAATTGAAATATCTGTATGTGGACGAGACAGTAATAATCATTGCGTAGCTTCTTTTTTTCCAAGGTCTGATTCCCACTGCTTGCAATTTATCGGAGAAGCTAATTAGAAAAATGAGATATATTTATATATATATATATATATATATATATATATATATATATATATATTTATATACAGTTAGGGCCAGAAATATTTGGACAGTGACACAATTTTCGCGAGTTGGGCTCTGCATGCCACCACATTGGATTTGAAATGAAACCTCTACAACAGAATTCAAGTGCAGATTGTAACGTTTAATTTGAAGGGTTGAACAAAAATATCTGATAGAAAATGTAGGAATTGTACACATTTCTTTACAAACACTCCACATTTTAGGAGGTCAAAAGTAATTGGACAAATAAACATAACCCAAACAAAATATTTTTATTTTCAATATTTTGTTGCAAATCCTTTGGAGGCAATCACTGCCTTAAGTCTGGAACCCATGGACATCACCAAACGCTGGGTTTCCTCCTTTTTAATGCTTTGCCAGGCCTTTACAGCCGCAGCCTTCAGGTCTTGCTTGTTTGTGGGTCTTTCCGTCTTAAGTCTGGATTTGAGCAAGTGAAATGCATGCTCAATTGGGTTTAGATCTGGAGATTGACTTGGCCATTGCAGAATGTTCCACTTTTTGGCACTCATGAACTCCTGGGTAGCTTTGGCTGTATGCTTGGGGTCATTGTCCATCTGTACTATGAAGCACCGTCCAATCAACTTTGCAGCATTTGGCTGAATCTGGGCTGAAAGTATATCCCGGTACACTTCAGAATTCATCCGGCTACTCTTGTCTGCTCTTATGTCATCAATAAACACAAGTGACCCAGTGCCATTGAAAGCCATGCATGCCCATGCCATCACGTTGCCTCCACCATGTTTTACAGAGGATGTGGTGTGCCTTGGATCATGTGCCGTTCCCTTTCTTCTCCAAACTTTTTTCTTCCCATCATTCTGGTACAGGTTGATCTTTGTCTCATCTGTCCATAGAATACTTTTCCAGAACTGAGCTGGCTTCTTGAGGTGTTTTTCTGCAAATTTAACTCTGGCCTGTCTATTTTTGGTATTGATGAATGGTTTGCATCTAGATGTGAACCCTTTGTATTTACTGTCATGGAGGCTTCTCTTTACTGTTGACTTAGAGACAGATACACCTACTTCACTGAGAGTGTTCTGGACTTCAGTTGATGTTGTGAACGGGTTCTTCTTCACCAAATTAAGTATGCTGCCATCATCCGCCACTGTTGTCATCCGTGGACGCCCAGGCCTTTTTGAGTTCCCAAGCTCACCAGTCAATTCCTTTTTTCTCAGAATGTACCCAACTGTTGATTTTGCTACTCCAAGCATGTCTGCTATCTCTCTGATGGATTTTTTCTTTTTTTTCAGCCTCAGGATGTTCTGCTTCACCTCAATTGAGAGTTCCTTTGACCGCATGTTGTCTGCTCACAGCAACAGCTTCCAAATGCAAAACCACACACCTGGAATCCACCCCTGACCTTTTAACTACTTCATTGATTACAGGTTAACGAGGGAGACGCCTTCAGAGTTAATTGCAGCCCTTAGAGTCCATTGTCCAATTACTTTTGGTCCCTTGAAAAAGAGGACACTATGCATTACAGAGCTATGATTCCTAAACCCTTTCTCCGATTTGGATGTGGAAACTATCATATTGCAGCTGGGAGTGTGCACTTTCAGCCCATATTATATATATAATTGTATTTCTGAACATGTTTTTGTAAACAGCTAAAATAACAAAACTTGTGTCACTGTCCAAATATTTCTGGCCCTAACTGTATATATATATCGGTATCTATATATATAATTGTCTAAGGGTTTTTCCGTCTGTCTGTCTGTCTGTCTGTCTGTCTGTCCTGGAAATCCCGGCTCTCTGATTGGTCGAGGCCCCCAGGCCTCGACCAATCAGCAACAGGCACAGCGACGATGATGTCATAAAGGACGTAGACATCTCACGTTTCTGATTCAGCGACGGGCACAGTATCGACGTAGATGTCATAATGGTTGCCATGGCGACGATGATGTCATAAAGGTTGCCTCGAACCAATCAGCGACGGGCACAGTGTGCCGCGAATTCTGGAATCATCATTGTCCATATACTACGGGGACATGCATATTCCACAGTCACCACTAGAGGGGGCTCCTCACATACAGATGTGTGTATATATATATATATACAGTCACCACTAGAGGGGGCTCCTCACATACAGATGCATATATATATATATATATACAGTCACCACTAGAGGGGGCTCCTCACATACAGATGTGTATATATATATATACAGTCACCACTAGAGGAGGCTCCTCACATACAGATGTGTATATATATATACAGTCACCACTAGAGGAGGCTCCTCACATACAGATGTGTATATATATATATATATATATATATATATATATATATATACAGTCACCACTAGAGGGGGCTCCTCACATACAGAGTCACCACTAGAGGGGGCATATATATATACATACAGCATAAATATATATATATATATATATATATATATATATATACAGTGGGGCAAAAAAGTATTTAGTCAGTCAGCAATAGTGCAAGTTCCACCACTTAAAAAGATGAGAGGCGTCTGTAATTTACATCATAGGTAGACCTCAACTATGGGAGACAAACTGAGAAAAAAAAATCCAGAAAATCACACTGTCTGTTTTTTTAACATTTTATTTGCATGTTATGGTGGAAAATAAGTATTTGGTCAGAAACAAACAATCCAGATTTCTGGCTCTCACAGACCTGTAACTTCTTCTTTAAGAGTCTCCTCTTTCCTCCACTCATTACCTGTAGTAATGGCACCTGTTTAAACTTGTTATCAGTATAAAAAGACACCTGTGCACACCCTCAAACAGTCTGACTCCAAACTCCACTATGGTGAAGACCAAAGAGCTGTCAAAGGACACCAGAAACAAAATTGTAGCCCTGCACCAGGCTGGGAAGACTGAATCTGCAATAGTCAACAAGCTTGGAGTGAAGAAATCAACAGTGGGAGCAATAATTAGAAAATGGAAGACATACAAGACCACTGATAATCTCCCTCGATCTGGGGCTCCACGCAAAATCCCACCCCGTGGGGTCAGAATGATCACAAGAACGGTGAGCAAAAATCCCAGAACCACGCGGGGGGACCTAGTGAATGAACTGCAGAGAGCTGGGACCAATGTAACAAGGCCTACCATAAGTAACACACTACGCCACCATGGACTCAGATCCTGCAGTGCCAGACGTGTCCCACTGCTTAAGCCAGTACATGTCCGGGCCCGTCTGAAGTTTGCTAGAGAGCATTTGGATGATCCAGAGGAGTTTTGGGAGAATGTCCTATGGTCTGATGAAACCAAACTGGAACTGTTTGGTAGAAACACAACTTGTCGTGTTTGGAGGAAAAAGAATACTGAGTTGCATCCATCAAACACCATACCTACTGTAAAGCATGGTGGTGGAAACATCATGCTTTGGGGCTGTTTCTCTGCAAAGGGGCCAGGACGACTGATCCGGGTACATGAAAGAATGAATGGGGCCATGTATCATGAGATTTTGAGTGCAAACCTCCTTCCATCAGCAAGGGCATTGAAAATGAAACGTGGCTGGGTCTTTCAACATGACAATGATCCAAAGCACACCGCCAGGGCAACGAAGGAGTGGCTTCGTAAGAAGCATTTCAAGGTCCTGGAGTGGCCTAGCCAGTCTCCAGATCTCAACCCTATAGAAAACCTTTGGAGGGAGTTGAAAGTCCGTGTTGCCAAGCGAAAAGCCAAAAACATCACTGCTCTAGAGGAGATCTGCATGGAGGAATGGGCCAACATACCAACAACAGTGTGTGGCAACCTTGTGAAGACTTACAGAAAACGTTTGACCTCTGTCATTGCCAACAAAGGATATATTACAAAGTATTGAGATGAAATTTGGTTTCTGACCAAATACTTATTTTCCACCATAATATGCAAATAAAATGATAAAAAAACAGACAATGTGATTTTCTGGATTTTTTTTTCTCAGTTTGTCTCCCATAGTTGAGGTCTACCTATGATGTAAATTACAGACGCCTCTCATCTTTTTAAGTGGTGGAACTTGCACTATTGCTGACTGACTAAATACTTTTTTGCCCCACTGTATATGTGCCCCAACACAGGAAACAGGCTAAATTAATGAGAAAAAAGACACAAAAACTGTACTCACTTCTTTGATCATTTGTAGCTGGAGCACCATCAGCACGCTGGTTTCCTCCAGTCCATGATTATTTCCTGCAGTGATCGTGTGCTGTGCATCATTCATGTGATTGCTGCAGCCAATCACTGGCCTCAGTGGTTATGTATGGTCAGTGATTGGCTGCATTGGTCACATGAATGAGAACAGACTGTGAGGACCAAAGGCTAGAAATGACTGAATATTTTTTTTTTTCTTTTGATGTCTGCTTTCAGTAAGTGGCTTAATTTTTTATAAACCCTTGGAAAACATTTGTAAATGAAAAATTGAGAATCATAAGTGTTTATTATGAAGGTCCCAAAATGTAAAATGTAATAAAACAATAATTAAAGCCGTATATTCCATATTTCTTCCTTTTAACCCCTTCACACCCCAGCCAGTTTCTGTTTTTGTGTTTCTGTTTTTTCCTCATACCACATAGTATAGAGGAAAATGGTGAAAAATAATCCAAATGCAGTGAAATTGTGGAAAAAAAAACAATTCTGACATTGTTTGTTGGGAATTGTTTGTATGGTGTACAATTTGTGGTAAAAATAATCATGCAATATGATTCTCCTCATCAATATGATTATGGCGATGCCTAACTGATCAGAAAGCCCTTGATACATACCACCTACCTAAAAATTGTTGTAGCTCAAGTACAACCCTTTATGGAAACTGCATTGGCAATGGCCTTCATCGGTGGGAGAATGACCTGGCACGCTAAACTTTAAGAATCAGCTGCCAATGTCTTTGTTGTCCTGTAGATGCCTCAACAAGTCAGAGCTGTTTTTTAGCTTTTCGGGACCTACATGTGGCACCCCTAGGGGTATTTGCCACAAAAATAGTTACTGACAGTAAGTACAAATACTAAAATAGCAAGACTGCACTACCACCTCCGGCCAGAAGGGGGAGCTCCAGAGACTCCCCTTGATCCATTCTGGTCTGAGAGAAGAAATGGCAGTTGGGCTAAGGAGCTGAAAGTGAGAGGTCATACAGTTGAATCTCTAACAGCCCTGTGACTGTTACCAGGCCTAAATCACCGGCCTGAGGAGAAGAGGGATAGAGAAAAAGGACATTGTGAGAACCGGGTAGCATTAATCACTACCCAGAACAGGCGCAAAGACGGATACCGGATCCGTGGCTGTATTCATTATATATAATACAGCAACCGGAAAAACGTGAGGTGATATCAGCTTCACTAGGGCCGGACGCAGCAACAGACACAGAGT
This sequence comes from Ranitomeya imitator, assembly GCF_032444005.1. Lineage (NCBI taxonomy): Eukaryota > Metazoa > Chordata > Amphibia > Anura > Dendrobatidae > Ranitomeya > Ranitomeya imitator. The sequence goes on along the minus strand of NC_091284.1, from coordinate 390,880,358 downwards.
TCAGCGGTACTCCCAGAGGGGGTAAACCGATAAAAGGACTCGGGTTGCCCGTCGAACCAGGACCCAGAGGGGACAGATTGGGCCGGCAGCCAGTTCACATACAGCAGCAGGGCCACACAGAAATTGCGCACAATAAGAGGCGAAGACCCCGGCAGGGTCAAAGTAACTCAGAGTTCCCATACAGACTCCGGTGACAGGACTGGTTGTAAATCCTTTTATGTTAAAGTAAACTGGTTAAACGTTTCAGTGCCTCAGTCTTTCATTTGGACAATAGCCATCTATCCAGGATCGGGATCGTCACCGCTGGGAGAACCTGCTGCTGATCAAGTAAGTGCCTGTCCCCTCATGATACCCCTTACACTGTGCATTGCCTGAGGCCACAGCACCGGCTCAAGCCACCCGTGACATCCCCCTCAAGAGACAGACTCCATTGGTCCGGTGCTGGGTATCCCGGTCTCCTGGGCGTCACAATTGGCGTCACGAACAGGATCTAGCCAGCCCGTATACCGGGTATTGTGTGCCGTGATTGGAGCCCAAAACTGTGAAAACTGGGATGAAAAATCTTGAAAATTGACTTTATTAAAGAAAAATCCATTCCCCATTGAAAACTATTGAAAGTGACTTTTCCCCATTGGTTATAATGGAGTAAAGATGGCCGCCATCCCCTGAGGTAATCACTTCATAACCGTTAGGCACGAGACTGTTAATTGAGCTACGCCATCACCTGAGCCCCAGTCTAACTGAAAAACTTCAGAATCCGCCATTACAGAGCGCGGTGGGTGGGAGCAGCAGGGGGCGTGTCATTGTGGGCGGCACCAAGCTGAGCGCTCTGACATCAGAGCAAGGGGAAAATCGATCCTGCTGCACAGCGGAACGAATCTACACTATCCCGACGGAAGCGGAGGACCGGAAGGGTCCGGATTAACTAAGGGGGCACAGTATGTCGCAGCACGGAGACGCCGCAGCACCCGGCAACGCTAATGCAGCTAAAAGACAGAGTGTCAATAGAGAGTCCGGCAGCGCAGCGGTGCAAGGAGTGGCGCCCATCATGCCGGTGCTGATGCCATATACCCCGGGTGGCCCATGGCTTCCAATGTATGAAGGTGAGCCTAATACCCTTGACGATTTCAGAGAAAAGATGCTGGCCCATTTTGACATGTTCTCTGTGGGTGAAGTTCAGCGTGTTAGTCTCCTGATGATGCAGTTAAGTGGCCATGCTAAGCGAGAAGTCACAGCATGGGCAGCTGATCTAAAAGGCACTGTTGAACGCATATTTGCTGGATTAAAAGCTACATTTGAAACCACGGCCAGCAGCAAAGCTAAAATACGATTCTTTAATTGGAAACAAAAAGCTAATGAGGGCGTGAGAGACTTTGCCTTAAACCTGCAGGAAGCCCTTAAATCACTTACACTGGCTGAACCCATTTTTAACACCGGAGCGGATAAACTGCTAAGAGATCAATTTATTGAGGGACTCTACACCCCTTCTCACCGGGGGCATGTGAGCATGCTTGTTTTTAAGAACCCTGAATTGACATTTGCCCAATTAAAGGAGAGCGCTATACGTCTCCAGCTGGCAGAGGCACCTCGGGATCAGGATCCTGCGCAACCCATGGCAGAGGCACCTCAACAACAGGGAGTGCCAGTGACATCAGCTATGTCTGGGGCCATTGCTAAGCCCCTGGGGCCCAGTACTAATGAGGCTCTTCAACAAAAGCTTGACTCTTTAGCTGATGTTGTTGCTTCAATGGCTAAAACCATGCAGGAGATGAGAGGACACAAGATGGAGTTGGCAAACTGTAGAGAGGATGTTCCATGGATGAGACCCCGGAGATACCCGACATGGAGAGGACGACCCCGCGACCGCTACCAACCGGATGGACAGCCCATTTGCCGCCGTTGCCAGCAGCCGGGCCACTTTGCACGAGATTGTGATTTAAACGGGAATCCCCTGGGAATGCGGGCCGCTTCACAGGAATGAACTTTCAAGGCCCAACACCCTGGCACGACAGGTACATCGGAGGACGACCCATTATCCCTATCGTGCTGGACGGAATTCCCCTCAACGCTTTGCTGGACACAGGTTCCCAGATTTCATCTATACCGTATATCCTTTATAAGAGGTACTGGGCTGATGCAGATATTGATAAAGGGCCCTCTGATGTTGAACTAGATATATGGGCCAGTAATGGTAAGTTGGTACCGAAACTAGGATTCAGGGAGATGACCATAAAGATTGGTAAAGTAGAACTGAAGAAACAGGGTATAATTGTTGTTGATGTTGACCGGCGGAACTGTGAACCAACTGTATTGATAGGAATGAATGTGTTAGAGAACTGCTTTTCCGAAGTCATTTCTGTCTTACAGCAAATTGCTGAAACTGCCCAATCCTGCCAGCAGAGAGTTCTCCGGAGGGAAATAAAAGTATTGATGTTAAGGCAACAGGTAGAAGTTGCAGGTGGAGAAATCGGCAGTGTGAGGGTAAGTGATCCAACGTCTATTGTAATCCCACCAAAAACAGAAATGCTGGTATGGTGTAGAGCAGCCATTGGTACTAAGGGACGAGATTATCAAGCCTTAATAGAACCAGTGTACACCGACAGCAGGCCCACTATACTCACAGCACGAGGGATAGTCGAGGTACACCGGGGACGAGTGCCGGTACGACTTTTGAACTGTGGAGAGGAAGAGGTCACTTTGCCAAGGTATGCTACAATGGCAAAGCTATATACTGTTGACAACAATGCCATCACAACCATTGAGCCCTTAGAACCAACCTGTCAGGTGGAAGGCAATGGCTCAGATGGAGAAATGGAGGATTGGTGCCAACAGCTACACGTGGGCATAAATTCAACACCTACCCATCAAAAACAAGGGGTGTATAGGCTAGTGACGGAATATGAACAAGTCTTCAGTAAACACCCATTGGACTTCGGACGGATAGAAGGGGTAGAACACACAATCCCCACAGGTGACCATCCCCCAATAAAAGAAAGATATAGACCCATACCGCCTGCTCACTATCAATGTGCAAAAGATATGCTGAGGGAAATGAAACAGGCCGGGGTAATAAGAGACAGCTGTAGCCCCTGGGCGGCCCCTCTAGTGATTGTCAAAAAAAAGGACGGAACCATGAGAATGTGCGTAGACTACCGGAAGATTAATAACATCACCCATAAAGACGCCTACCCCTTGCCTAGGATAGAAGAGTCCTTAACTGCTTTGAAATCTGCTAATTATTTTTCCACCTTAGACTTAACAAGCGGGTATTGGCAAGTCCCTGTGGCTGAGAGAGATAAGGAAAAGACGGCATTCACCACACCAATGGGTCTATGTGAATTTAATCGCATGCCGTTCGGACTCTGCAACGCATCCGGTACCTTCCAGCGGCTGATGGAATGCTGCCTCGGACACAAGAACTTCGAGACCGTCCTCCTGTACCTAGATGATGTGATCGTCTACTCAAAGACTTACGAACAACACTTAATAGACCTGGCAGAAGTGTTCGAAGCCTTATCCAGGTATGGCATGAAAGTCAAGCCATCCAAATGTCACCTTCTCAAGCCAAAGGTACAGTACCTGGGACACATCGTGAGTTCGGAGGGAGTAGCACCAGATCCCGAGAAAATAAGCGCCATAAGGGATTGGCCAAGACCTACCAGCGCAAAAGAAGTGAGACAATTCCTGGGATTGGTGGGTTACTATCGCAGATTTATAAAAGGATTTACCAAGTTGGCAGCACCCTTGCAAGACACCTTGGTAGGGCAGACGAAGAAACCTTCAAACCGAAACCCTCCTTTTCAGTGGAACGACGAAAGGGAAGACTCCTTTGAACAACTAAAGAAGGCACTAACTGGAGAAGAGGTTCTGGCATACCCAGATTACCATCAACCTTTCATCCTCTACACCGATGCCAGTAATGTGGGACTAGGAGCGGTGCTGTCACAAAAGCAAGAAGGTCGGGAGAAAGTCATCGCCTTTGCAAGTAGAAAGCTCCGGCCTACTGAAAGAAATTCAGAAAATTACAGCTCCTTCAAATTGGAACTACTGGCAGTAGTTTGGGCTGTGACTGAGCGTTTCAAACACTATCTGGCCGCTGCAGAATTTATTGTCTATACTGACAACAATCCGTTGACCCACCTGGACACAGCCAAATTAGGTGCTTAGAACAGCGATGGATAGCCCGGTTATCTAATTACAACTTCATAATCAAGTATCGAGCAGGTCGCAAGAATGGAAATGCCGATGCCCTATCCCGGATGCCACACTTGAGAGATGTAGAAGAGGAAACGGGGGAGCTTGAAGAAATTGAACTACCAGCCTTCCATCGTCCCAAGGCAAAACATCATCAGTCAAGTACCTATCAGAAACAACAAGAGGTGAATTTTAATCCGTTAGCACACCATAGATGGGCTGACACCCAAGACAGCAATCCGGCTGTGAAGTTGGTGAAGGAACTGTTGACTGAGCAAAGTGCATATCCCGATGAGGATGCCCCAGAAGAGACGCATCAACTCTGGAAAGAGAGAGGCAAAATGTTCCTGTATCAAGGGAAGCTCTGTAGAAGATACACCAATCCGAAAACACATGAATTGGTTTGGCAGATTATTGTGCCTAAACAAGATGTGAAGATGGTCCTCGAAGCTTACCATAATGGTGCTGGTCACTTCGGTTGGAAAAAGTTAGAAGTACTTCTAAGAGAAAGATTTTATTGGGTCGGGATGAGAAAATCAATCGAACAGTGGTGCAGAAATTGTGGCCCGTGCAACCTCAGAAGAAACGATCAAAAGAACCAAAGAGCACCACTGCAGCCCATAATCACCAAACAACCACTTGAACTTGTAGCCATGGACCACGTGAAGTTGACACCAAGCCGGTCCGGCTATGTCTATGCCTTGACCATCGTGGACCATTATTCACGTTTCTTGGTAGTAGTACCCGTAAAAGATCTGACAGCAAAAACAGCAGCCAAAGCGTTCCAAACGTACTTTTGTAGACCCCATGGATATCCGGAACAGGTTCTCACCGACCAAGGTACAGCCTTTGAATCAGAGATCTTCAGAGAATTCTGTAATATGTATGGTTGCAAAAAGATCCGGACGACGGCCTATCATCCACAAACAAACGGCTTATGCGAGAAGATGAACCATATTGTAATAGACCTACTAAAGACTTTACCTGAGACAGAAAGGAATCAATGGCCAGAGAAATTGCCTGACTTGGTGGATCTGTATAATCATGTCCCGGTGAGCTCCACCAACTGCACCCCAGCTTACCTTATGCGTGCAAGACCCGGCCAATTACCAATCGATCTAGAAATGGGAATTCTGAAACCAGACGCAGAAGTTCAAGACTCCAATTGGGATATCATACGGCAAAAGCAGTATCGCCAAGTGCAAGAGAGTGTGGAAAGAAGCCTTCAGCAAACTAGAGAAAGACAAGAGCGAACTTTCAACCAGAATGCTCTAGCGACCCCATTAAGACCGGGTGACCAAGTGCTCAAGAGAAATCGTCGAACCAATAAACTAGACAATCAGTGGGAAGCCGTACCCTACACAGTTTTACCAACAAGAATGGATAATCCTAAAATGTGTCTCATTAGCAAAAACGGAGGCTTAACATCTGTACTAGTGACAAGAGACAATCTTAAATTGTGTCCGGAAGCATTGAAAGAGCCAGAAGTTGTCCAGCCAGAACCAGAAGTTATTCAACCCATACAGGTTCAACCAGTAAAGGAAAAAGAAGAGGAAGTGTATCACACCTGTATAGGAGACTTTCCCAAAACCCTACTAACATACCATGGTGCAGTAGTGGTTCCCATGGTGGCCTTTTACCCAACACCGAACCCAATACCAGAAGTCCCAAGACAGGAAGAGGCTGACCCCGTACTACAGGAGGTTCCAGGCCAGGAAGAACAGATTCCTGGTCAGAGTAATCCCATTCACGGTGGACTTGCCAACTCCATAGTCGTGGAATTATCTTTAGCAGAGCGGGCAGATACTACATCCGCAGTAGACAGTAGTACACCACATGAAGAGACACCGCTATTACGTAGATCACAGCGTAGTACCCAGGGTCAATTACCGGCCAGGTATGCAGATTACCAACTATAAAGCTCATAATGTGAATTGTATACTGTATATGTTATGCCGTATATAGTTAAACAGAAAATGTAGTATAGTCATTGTTATCAGTCTGCAACGTTTAAGCCCAGTGCCTACAAAGACTTGTCTGTATGAACTTATTGCATATTCTTGAACTTTTTATCAGCCCGGAGGCACTAAATCAAAGCTCCGGAAAGACTGCTTTTTGAACTTTGCTTTTTGCTCTTTTTGAACTTTCTTTAGACTTTATATTGATAACTCCGTTGGAAAAATGGAACTAAATTCCTGGACACTAAGTACAGTGCCTTTCCTAATACCTTCAAGGATAGAACTGTATTAATGGACGCTATTTGAAGTGACTTTTTTACAGAACTCTATTTTTGTTTCCTTGAGTGGTTTTTGTAACTTTTCATTTTTAAGACTCTGTACATATTAATTGTTATTTCAAAATGTTATTGTCCCACAGTCCCGGAGTACTGTTCTTAACTAAGGGGGAATGTGGCACCCCTAGGGGTATTTGCCACAAAAATAGTTACTGACAGTAAGTACAAATACTAAAATAGCAAGACTGCACTACCACCTCCGGCCAGAAGGGGGAGCTCCAGAGACTCCCCTTGATCCATTCTGGTCTGAGAGAAGAAATGGCAGTTGGGCTAAGGAGCTGAAAGTGAGAGGTCATACAGTTGAATCTCTAACAGCCCTGTGACTGTTACCAGGCCTAAATCACCGGCCTGAGGAGAAGAGGGATAGAGAAAAAGGACATTGTGAGAACCGGGTAGCATTAATCACTACCCAGAACAGGCGCAAAGACGGATACCGGATCCGTGGCTGTATTCATTATATATAATACAGCAACCGGAAAAACGTGAGGTGATATCAGCTTCACTAGGGCCGGACGCAGCAACAGACACAGAGTTCAGCGGTACTCCCAGAGGGGGTAAACCGATAAAAGGACTCGGGTTGCCCGTCGAACCAGGACCCAGAGGGGACAGATTGGGCCGGCAGCCAGTTCACATACAGCAGCAGGGCCACACAGAAATTGCGCACAATAAGAGGCGAAGACCCCGGCAGGGTCAAAGTAACTCAGAGTTCCCATACAGACTCCGGTGACAGGACTGGTTGTAAATCCTTTTATGTTAAAGTAAACTGGTTAAACGTTTCAGTGCCTCAGTCTTTCATTTGGACAATAGCCATCTATCCAGGATCGGGATCGTCACCGCTGGGAGAACCTGCTGCTGATCAAGTAAGTGCCTGTCCCCTCATGATACCCCTTACACTGTGCATTGCCTGAGGCCACAGCACCGGCTCAAGCCACCCGTGACATCCCCCTCAAGAGACAGACTCCATTGGTCCGGTGCTGGGTATCCCGGTCTCCTGGGCGTCACATACACAATATTAGACAGAAAATAACATTACTTACTAGTGCAATCAATACAGAAAATCTGTACTATTACGTACTGTAGATTGGTAAATACATTAATATATTGTTGCTTTTATTACTAGTGTTTTGATCACTTTAAGAAAAAAATCTGAGCGCAAACATCAAAAGCAAACCGTGTATGTCATGTCAGGAAAAAGCAGATAAGGTGGGCCAAGTGATTTTATATGCAGTCAACTTCTCAGTCTTATTGACGCGCTTGTCGATGCCGTCTGAGCGCTCTTGATGTGATAGTGTCCCTCTAGCGCTGTAGAATCTGATGGCTATAGACGCTACTGGAAGAAGACAGGTTATTGTACGCATTGCATGAATAAAATGTCTCGTTGCCATTCCCCTCACACCACATAATCCTCTTTCTCGTGAAGCACCACGTTTCCTTGTTTAATTCAGTCTTCGAAGCTATAAAGGAGGCTGATTCCAGCAGGGACCATAGCTGTTCATTTTTGTTTTGTATTTTATTTATAATACTGCATGTAATTTTCCTAGAAGTCCCCAAGACGGGAAAAGACGATGCTTAAGTTGAAAGGGATCAAAGGAAAGGCAGATTCACACCAGAGCTGACAGCTGTTACTCCAGTCTGACAGGGGAGGAGAGGAGAGAACAAGGCAATGAGACGGGAGGAGAAGATGTATGGAAAGGGCATTTGTAATGAAAGATTCGTCCAGGTGATAAATTATCTGTAGTGGTCTTGGAGTATTCATTTTCTCACCTGAGCTTGTGACAGCGATGTGCATGGAATTGATTCTCCATGCTCCAGAACACAAATAACTAAATGTCTGTTCCTCATTCTGACCCTAATCCCCCAGAGAGGACACAGTGGTGGAACGTTAGCATAAACAAGTGCCAGAAGAGTTTGGGCTCACAGCCGGCACTTGCAGGAAGGACTTGTAAACTCGTTGGCACTTTGCTTTGCAAGCAGAAACAACTTCTCTTGGACCAGCTTCAAGCAGTGTTTTCACTTTGGAGGTAGCAAGAAAGTTTTTAGTAATCAACACGAATTTCTTGCGAGTGTCTCCGCTGTTAAAATTCAGAAAAGTACCAGATTTTTCTTAAGAATTCTGATCTTTTCTGCTTGACTTCTAGCTATGAATAATTACAAAGTGATCCTTGTGACAGCTTCACAATTTATTCTCTGAAATGTTGGCATAACAACAGAGAAAGCCAACATGCTGCATACACCACATTTGATGGCGAACCACATTTTCATTGATGTTTCTCTACCTTTTGGTTTGTTCTACAGCAAATAGAATGACACAGGTTGCTGATTAGAAATTATTACTTACTTACATAGTTATCGTGGGTTGAAAAAAGACATATGTTCTACTAACCAAACAGGGGGTGCAACAGGAGAGGAAAGAAAACAAGAACATTGATTCTTAGTGTACACTTTTCTTGTAGGACTGTGAAACTCTCTAACAAAATATGGGCTAAATTTCCCTTAATGGCAAACAATCCTTTGGACTCCCAAGTGGAAATATGAATGGATAAATATATTTATGCATACCTTACAATACTAGGCTACTTCATCATTCATTTATCACCAACATTGGTGTAAAACCATTTGAAGTGTCGCAAAAATGTGACTTTTAATGTTTTTTTCTGCCAATCCTGGTCAACTCTATCAACTTAAAAAAAAAAAAAATGGCAAGGCTAAGCAGAAAATGGGAATGACCAAAAAATTCATCATCCATGCCACAGAAGTGGTATAAATTACAAAGGAAATGTACTTTAGTTTTCTGACTGAAGTTCATGGCAGCTAAAAAATCACCAAATTCATGATAAAGAGCACATATCTTACTGAATTTGGTACATCCTACTCCACTGCAGCCTTCATCAAGACTGATGAGTAAAATGGCAAGTTTGAAGAATTGGGGCTTTTGTGTTATTTTTTTGGCATAGGCTCACATACAGAACGATCAGCTAAAACCAAAATGTTATGGCAGTAGATGTTAGGTGTCAAGTTCCCACCTCTGCACAGGGGGAATCTTGGACCATCTCCGCTGCGGTCTCCCATTCTTCTCCGGCCGCAGTGGAGCCTGCTCAGCAGAGACGTCAGTCCCATCGTCTATCTCAAGCTGATACTCGGCGACTGGTTACTAATTCTCTTCCAGGCTCTGCCTTTGTAGTCAGCGCTGCCCACGAGACGACCTCCCATTGAAGGTCGGGGGGTGCAGGTCCTGAAGCAGTTCCTATTGGACCACTAGGAAGGTCCTTAACTGCTAAAGCTATAAAAGGTTTGCATGGCCGTACGGCCATGCGCTAGAATCAACCTATGTAATGAGCTCAGTGCCAGTGTGGTCATGTTTGCATGTGGTCAGGGTTTGGCTGAAATAAGCCCCTAGAATACCGACACCTCCGGTGAGGAGTTTTGTGTATGTGGATTCAGGGCTGGCGTATAGCCACTAGAATTCAGGCTCCACCGGAGAGGAGCTGCGTGTGTGCTGTGTTGACTGCATGACCACTGTTGGCTCTATTAGGTAGCTGTGTTCCCCTGTGAAGTTAACAGGCCACAGCGTTCTCTTTTCTTGCGAATCTGTGAAGTAACAGAGTTCGTTTATACCGCCATATAGTACCACCTTTACTAGCAGCAGGTTCTCTCCTGCACGGTGGACCCCGGGTTACGAACGCACCTACTACTTCTAATATATATTTGCTGCGTTCCGCCAACCCTAACAGTAGATTGAACCTCATTTAGCTGTAGTCAGTGCCCTCTTTTGAGGTGCCATTGAACAACTGTAATACCTAATACATTTAACTCTCTTAATCTTTTTTTAGTACTAATTAGTTTTTTTGTGTAACTTATTTGCCCTTCTTTGCACATTTTGTACTTGTAAAAAGGATGTCTGAGTAAAAAAACGTGCCAGCAACCTCTCTGACTATAGGATGGTAACACGGTAAAGGATACCATGAGCTTGGTAGCATGAACTGTTGTGCTCTTGGGTCGGATTGCTTTTCAACATGGTAATTAATTAGAATTATTATGATTATTCTTAGGATGATGACCGCTGAAATTACTGCTCTGAGAGTCTTCTTACGGAAGGTGTTTTTATTTTGCTAATTAATATATCTGTGCAGTAAGGGATTTAATTACGAGCACAAAACCTGACATGCTGTATATTTATTAATATAGAACTTATATTTAAAATGCCTCTTTAAGTCATTGAGCATTTAGGAGGAAGAATTGTGTATTTTAAATCTGCTTTAGGAATTCATTTAATAGTTTGATTTCATATTGAGGTTGTGTTATTCCATCAAAAGGTAAAAATCCAATTCCTTAGATATGTGAAGGAATATAAATATAGTACATAATTAAAGTACAGTTTTTCACAGCAAGTCCTAGCATACAAATGGATGTGATCTCAGTAGAACATTTTATTCCATAACAGTCCTAAAACAGCAATTAAAGTTTTACTTCATTTTTTTAATACTTGTAAACTATTTTGGGCAAAACAAAAGTAACTTTGGTATACTGTGAATACATTTTTGTTTAAGATTCATGAGTTATTAAGCAAGATCATTGTTTTTGTATGATGGCGTATGGATGATTATACAAGTTTAGATGCAGTGACATTTCCATTGGTCTTTTGGTGTCTGAATTATTCCAAATGCTTATTTGGGATTTAAATAGATAAAATGCAGCCATAAAAGGATGCAAGCAATAAGGAAACACTGTACCGTTAGGCAAGGATCAAACAAAAAAAATATGCACAGTTGTTATTCTATTCCATAGAAGAGAGATGACAAAAGATTATTCTGGTCTAGCTGATGCAAGGCAAATGCTTGCATTTTTACTGTAGACTGGTACACTCATGGTGTGTGGTGTGTGGATGCTTTGTTTCCTCAGGACTAGAGATGAGTGAATATTTCAATATTGGTTTCGGCTCACGATAGTCGGATTTGCAATATTCGCCGATTTAATCGCCAAATATTCACCGATTATAGCCAAACGCCATTGGAGTCAATGGGAGGCAAAATCAAATGTATACATAACACAAGTATCACGCTACACTGGAGTGAGACAGAGGAAATGGTGAACCCGAGAGTGGACCCTCTGGGTCACAGCCCCAGAGCCCCTAAGGGCGAGCAAACCTGATGGACGCACCCCCTATACAGGGAGTGTTAGGAGCCCTAGGAGGATGGAACCGCAACTGCCGGAGCCAAAGGGACGACTGGGTGAAGTTGGTGAACAGGAACGCTGAGGATGACGAGACGGTGAGCTGGAAAAGAAACACAAATATTAGGTGATGGCAATACTAAGAGTATGGAAGCAGGGGCGGAAAAAAGAACCAGGAACAGACAGAACAAGCACGGAAGGAAAGGTGCACTGGAAGCCAGCACAAGAGAACGGCCTGAGCACAATGCTGGATAAGCAGAATCGCAGCAACGAAGACACACATGCGCTTTACCTGGGGAAGGGCCGAGCAGAAATACCCGTGGGCGCTGCCAAATTGGAGGCAGAGCCACCGGGTCACGTCCTCGCAGAAAGCTGAGCGGCGGAGGAGACGCTACGGCACATGCGGGGACCGCCAACACACCGAGAGCCAGAGAAGCCGGGCGGAGAAGGACGAGGAGGGACGTCGGGAGCGCGCTGGCCGGACATGTAAGTATCAGTGATCGTGACAACAAGTACCAGTGTTTCACACGCTGTTTGACAGCATGGGAAACTTCGGTGCAGTGGTTCTGATTGGCAGTAACGTAACAGATCATTACTGCCGTCAGAGCCCTGCTGATTCACGCTGTCAGATGTCGGCGTGACCCCGCAGAGATACTGTGATACGCAGTAAAAAGCTTACCATAGGTTAGCAGGTACCAACTGATGAGCGATTACTCCTCCCATCAGCCTATGTCTACTGTCACAGATAACAGTGACAGCTAGTGCCATTGATGGGAGAAATAGTCTCTCGTCAGCCGGCGCTTGTGCACAAACATAAAAAAAAACCTTACCGCCATCAGATCGTTGCAGAGTCACGCTGTCACATGTCAGCATGACCCTGCAGAGATACTGTGACCCACATTGGTGATCCACGGTAAAAAGCTTACTGAAGATCAGCAGGCGCCTGCTGATAAGATTAGAGACTACTCCTCCCATCAGGCTATGTCTACTGCCACTGATAACAGCATTAGTATGTAGGATTAGTAATGGATAGGTGTCTTATATTATTATTATTATTATTATTATCTAATATATAAAACTGAATGTGTGAATAGTACAGCTAGTTTATTTATATAGCACCATTGATTCCATGGTGCTGTAAATGAGAAGGGGTTGCATTAAAATTCAAATATCACTTACAGTAGACAAACTAAGAAAGGTAGACTGGTACAGAGAGAAGAGGACCCTGTCCTTGCAGGCTTACATTCTACAGGGTGATGGGGAAAGAGAAAGTAGGGTTACAGAGGCTCCAGTAGTGTTGACACCTCTCCATTAGTATCCTGTGAGCTTGATGTCACTTGACAATACAAAGGTGACATCAACTCCACAAATATGAACCCCTCTTGCCACTGCTACAAGGCAACTGGGAAGAACCGGGCAGAGTGCGGTGCCTTTTTTGGGTGGCTGTGGGCTGCTATTTTTAGGCTGGGGGGAATCAATATCCATGGCCCCTTACCAGACTGAGAATACCAACCCCCAGCTGTCTGCTTTAGCAAGGCTGGTTGTAAAAAATGGGGGACCCTAAACCATTTTTTAAAATTATTTAAATAATCAAAAAAAATACGGCATGGGGACTCCTCTATTCTTGATAACCAGCCTGACAGCTGAGGGTTGAAGCCCCCAGCTGTGAGTTTTGCCTGGCTTGTAAAAAAACACAGGAGAACTCATGCTGCTTTTTTTCATGTATTTATTTATAGCACATGCGGCGGGTGAGGAATACTCCCATCAGCTGCTTCTGCTCTCACCGTTATTAGTGGCATCAGGTGTAGGCTGATGTGAGTAATAGTCTCAAAAGCCGCCGCCTATGGTCATTGTTCTCCCCTGCTTGTATTGATTATTTAAAACATAAAAGGCATTGAGATAGGAAAATTGTAATGCAGTATGTTTACAATTATACATACATAGAAGGAAAAGTTGAATTTTAAGGATTATACCTATTACTAGGATATGCTGTCTTTCTCTGACTGGAAAGGGTCTAACATATCTAATACCTTCTGATGCTAAAACTGAGGAGAACATCGATATACCCCTATGGGACATTCACAGTTTTCCCTTTGCAGCGATGCTTCTGGCCATGTGCCATGCAGGAAATTACTACGCTGCTTCAGTCACCAAATGAATAGTTATGTGATGTAGTTCCCTACACAGCATGAAGTCAGCAGCACCACCATGCAGAGAAAAATGTTGATGGAGTTGTAATAGTGTGAAAAGAGAAGTAACACCTTTCTGTAGACAGTATAGTCTGGTTTGTGTCATATCATATTGTATTTTCTGCATGTTGATGTTTGATGTCATTGTTCTGTGTGTGATTATTGCCCCTGTATGCACGTGTGTTGGGAAAGTGAATGCAAGAGTGTAGATGCAGAGTACAGAGAAGTTAACAGGTAGCCAGCTCTGCAAATAATAGGAGTTTTAGGCGTAAAAGTAGAGTTACTGCCAGGATGGACTAAGTCAGCAATTAATAGTGAAATGAAGACAGTGAAGACAATCACTGGGAGTGTGACAAGCAAGGCCGCACAATGGGTATGAGTGCTAGGAGGAGATATTAACAGTAATGCATAAAGTGTCAGTCTACATCCTAATATGGCTAAAACATCCTGGAACTTGGGAAGTGAAGCAGTCAGAAGGAGAGCTCAACTTCAGTGCTTACAACTGTGGCTTGTGTGTACCCCTTAGATAGCACAGGCAAAGTTAGGCTGAAGAGGCAACGTGTAGGCCGAACCTGAGAGTCTTCATGAAGAAATACTGAACTGCCAGGCTGGGGCACTTGGACTGTTGTCAGTGATGGAAAATTAGAAAGAAAAAGTTGAATATATTTTCTTAAAATGGACTGAATCCTTCCATGCTAATTCTTTACAACTAGGGTTCCTGTGTGATCTGAAAATAGGCAGCCCCAGCAGTATATATCTGAAGGGAATAACATCATACACACCCAGTGGAATCCATGTCACTGGTGCCTAGGGTCACAACAGAAAAACTTGAGTCATCGGATCCTTACAGAGTCAAGAACTAAATTAGCATGTGCAATGGTTTTTTTTATTTGTCTGACAATTCATTTCGAAGCACAACTGCTTCTTCATCAGGACAAACCATAAAAGTCGACTTCTGTGGTTTGTCCTGATGAAGAAGCAGGTGTGCTTTGAAATTCATTAACAGACGAGTACAAAAACACATTTATACCTTCACGTTTTTTTTCACTGCATTTTTTAATTTTGGCAGCGCAGGTTTATCTCCACTTTCTCCAGTTGCACATGCTAATTTAGTTCTTGACTCTGTTAGGTTTGCATCAGTCAAGTATCTCTGTGGATCTGCAGCAGCCAGTTTTACCGGTGATTACAGGGGTTGTGCCTTTCACAAACTTGGAAGGCGAGCATATTCTTTGCTTTACTTTCCCAAAGAAGACCCTATTGCACTCATAATCGTTCCAGTTTTCATCATAATCGAAGAACTATGTTTGAGCTTTCTGCACTATATTCTCGGGGGTCTGTGGAGAATTGTGGGGGTCCAGGTAATTGAACATGGGATATATCATCATATTTTGTGAAGATGAATTAAATTAGAAGAAAGGGTAGACAAGAGAAAAAAGGTTTGCTAATGTTGGATGCAAGGCCCTATACTTGTCAGTTACTAGGCAATCCTTCAATTGTCATGATCTGATTATGTGGAAAATAGGAGTCTTTAAAACTTATTTTGTCCATCCATGTTATTGCCTCTTCTTGAATATATATTGCTTTTTGCTTTCACATTTTTTATCTCTCAAATCTCTCTAAGGAGCAGTGGATGTCATAAATTAGGATCTCCATTTCACTATATTTTACAATTGTAATAATTGGAGTGTTGCATTAAAATATATTTTAAGATGGATAATCAGTTCACCTCATGTGACTACAGTTATAAAAAGTAGGCTGAATGAATTTGCACACATAGGTAAAATAAGTCTAAGTATCTAACATCCCATTACTTGTCCCTGAGCCTGGTCACATTTAGAGGCTTCTAAGCCTCTGATTGTAGAGGAAAATATTGATTAAGATAAACACCATAATTAATGGTAAACTAGATATCATATCTAGTACACTCATCACATTATTTTTGCAATATTATCCTGCAATATGGGTCACAGTGTGGGTGGGATTTATGTATATTTACATGAAAGTGGACATTCGGGGTGTTTTGGGGGCATTCACTGGTAGAACTGGGTTGGACTTAAAATGTCCTACAAATAGGGATGCAGTTGCCGATTTACTTTATGAAAAAATATTGCACCATTTATGGGTCCTGAGGTGAGATTTTGCATGGTGCCCAAGATCGATGTCGATTGACAGTCATTTTGTATTTCTTCCATTTTATACCATCCTTCGGGGGCCATCAAACTCCGCCCACAAAGTACATCCTGACTTTAGCACTCGTTTCATTACGTAATCTTTCATTGCATGCCCTTCAATGTTCAGTAGTGAACAGTGTGTGTGTGTGTGTGTGTGTGTGTGTGTGTGTGTGTGCTAACCGAGCAAGAAGAAAGTAATGAGCTTGTGGCATCAAAATACTCCTCCTTGCCCATGAATGCGGTCCCTGAGAATCTGCTCGGGGGCCTGATAAAAGGTCATCGATGGCCGTAAATGGCCCTGGGGCCTGAGGTTCCCCACCCTGTTGTAGAGGTTAGAGTCTGACTGATTGAGTCTGTGGACAGGAATCTTTTATAAAGGTGAGTATATAAGACAGCTGTCTTTAATGCAGGTAACAAGTTGATTATAGCATCTAACTGGAGCAGAACTGTTAATGGTTGTTAGGGGATCAAATACTTATTTCTCACTGCAAAATGCAAATAAATTTATAGAATTTATACAATGTGATTTCCCGGATTTTATTTTTTATATTCTATCTCTCAATATTAAAAAATTAACCTACCCTTAAAATTATAGACTGTTCATGTCTTTGTCAGTGGGCAAACTTACAAAATCAGCAAGGGATCAAATACTTATTTCCCCAACTTTGTCTTTGACACCTGGGAAAAAATGTAGTAAATCATTTTACAGCCTGGATATTGTCCTGTTCCTGGAAAACTCAGCTTATTTTGTGTTCCCCATCTTGTTTCTGGGCAGCATTTTGATGCCCTTTCCAGATGCTCCACTTCTCATAGATTTTAATAGGTTTGCATGAAATCAGTGAAGCACATCGAATTCTAAAGATGCCACTAAGCATGTACAAGAACTGTTTGTTCATCTATGGACCCAATTGACATCTATGGAAGTTTTTTTTTTTTAAAGCTGCATTCACACATAGCAGTCATGCTTCAGCTTTAAACTACAGCAGCCCTGTTTCACTGTGGTCTTTCCACTTTTCCACCTAGTCGTGCAAAGAAACCGCTGCTTCACTGGCAAAATTGCAGGGCCATTACAATCTCTGTTTCCTTGCAAGTTTAAGTAAAAATGAATGGAAACAGTAGAAAGTCGGCAGCAGCACAAATGGAACCTGTCATGCCCAAAAATGTTATTAACCAGCAGCTACAGGGGTAAATCTGCATATTCAAGTTATTAATGCAACTGACTGCAGTACTGAAAGTATGGCACCTGGGAAAAAGTAAACTTTACTTTTCCTGGGACCTGCCGGCTTTCATTCATGCAGGCACTCTTAGGGAATTACAGTCACTGCTCACAGCACTGAGAGCGGTGACTAGTGACTATAACCTCGCTCCCCAACGACTGATAGCTGGCACTGCACTGATGCGCTGCTGAATGAGCTGTCAGTGGCGGCGCTCTCAGTGCTTTATAATTGCTCTGGGCACGCCTTCATGACTGAAAGCCACCTGGTGCCGCACTTTCAGTACTGGGGTCAGGCACTTTCATAACATTATTAACCTGCAAATTGACAGGTTCCCTTTAAAGCAGCAAAATGTCCTCTAAAGAGGGTCTTTATTACAGTCATTTTACTGTAGTTTTTAGGATTACCCCTTTTAATTGTTTTTGACTTTTTAAACAAAGTTTAAAATTAGACAATTATTTCAGGAAATATTATGCAACATCCGCATTACCCATAAGAACATGTAAAGATCAGTCTTGTTAACACTACCTTTAGTAGTTATAATACATTATGTACAAAAGTAACTCTTACATTACTATCTAGGATTTTATAGCTCTTTTCTTGGCTAAAATGCTGTAGTTTAGACATCTCAATAAATTTTTGTTCCTTAACTGCTAATTTTGAGTCCAAGAGAAATTAGAAAATAGTTGTTTTTATCATCTGAAAACGGTTTCAAAGTAACGGGAAGGATTTAAAAAAAAAACGTGAAAGCTGTTATCCCTCAATGAAGGAGACTTGTAACTGTGGTGAATATTCCCAGGAATGACCAGCGGCTTACTGCAGTGACAACTTATTAAGTAATTCACAAAACATCCAAGAAAGTGTATGACTCTCGAGCTTCTGCTTTCACGTCAGGCACCATTATAGAAGAGAGATGGCAAAAGATCATTCTGGTCTGGCTGGTGCAAAGCAAATGCAGCGTTTCACAGTAGACTAGTCGACTCATGGTGTGTGGATGCTTTGTTTCCTCAAAACCTCGACAATATGATATTATTAAAGGGACTCTGTCACCTGAATTTGGCGGGCTCTCTCTATCCGGTCCGATGGGCGGTGTTTTCTCTTCTTTCATTCACCCCTTCCTTTCCCGCTGGCCACAGTATTATCTTGAATGTGAGTCTGTTTCCTCCGTAGTTCACGTATGCGCAATGCAATCTTGCCTTGCGCACGCGCAGTATGCTTTGCCCAACTGCGGGCAAAGCCAAAAAGCATTAGTGCGCATGTGCAGCCGCACTATGTCCCGGAAGTATTTCTCTGTGTTCCGGGACATAGTGCGGCTGCGCATGCGCACTAATGCTTTTCGACTTTTCCCACAGTTGGGCAAAGCATACTGCGCGTGCGCAAGGCAAGATTGCCTTGCGCACGTGTGAACTACGGAGGAAACAGACTCATATTCAAGATAATACTGCGACCAGCGGTAAAGGAAGGGGTGAATGAAAGGAGAGAAAACACCGCCCATCGGACCGGACAGAGAGCCCACCAAATTCAGGTGACAGAGTCCCTTTAAGGAAACTTCAAGTTTTACAAGCTTATTTGGCTGGAGAGTTGAAGAATATTGGGGTAGTGCAGCAAGACAATGATTTAAAACTCCAGAAAATTCTGATGTAACACAATATAAAACAAAACATATAAGCAGAGTACGAAAATCCCACAAAACATGATAATCATAAAAAAAGATTTTATTAATACAAAAAATAAAAATCAATCAATAAATAATATAACCAATACAGTGAGGAGATATGGAGGAGACATGAAGGTATGCTGGTTCAGGCAGGAGAAGCTAAATGCATCCTGAGTAAGCTGCCCCTATATGGCCAGAGTAACTCAATATCACCCAAATGGCAGAAGTTTGTAGCAAAGTGGATGGGTGCCGAAGGCAGTACCCCCGCAGATCACTCCCAATTATACTGGTCATTTATGCATGCTTACCCTTATGTGCACAGATGGCTACCCCACCTGGCGCCAGCAGCCGCTTGACGTGCGTTTTGCGGTCCAGCTTTCTCAAAAGGGGTTGAAGAATATTGGGGTAATGCAGCAAGACAATGATTTAAAACTCCCAAAAGTTCTGATGTAACACAATATAGACTAGAACTGGCAAGATCACCCACGATCTCTGAGTTATCTTCTGTCCTATGGATAACTTACTATAGGGGATAACTTACTATTTTAGGATTAACCTTTTAAAAGGCAAAGATTAAGCACAACTACTATATAGCAAACATGGCAATATACAGTTAGGTCCATATATATTTGGACAGAGACAACATTTTTCTAATTTTGGTTATAGACATTACCACAATGAATTTTAAACAAAACAGTTCAGATGCAGTTGAAGTTCAGACTTTCAGCTTTCATTTGAGGGTATCCACATTAAAATTGGATGAAGGGTTTAGGAGTTTCAGCTCCTTAACATGTGCCACCCTGTTTTTAAAGGGGCCAAAAGTAATTGGACAGATTCAATAATTTTAAATAAAATGTTCATTTTTAGTACTTGGTTGAAAACCCTTTGTTGGCAATGACTGTCTGAAGTCTTGAACTCATGGACATCACCAGACGCTGTGTTTCCTCCTTTTTGATGCTCTGCCAGGCCTGCACTGCGGTGGCTTTCAGTTGCTGTTTGTTTGTGG
Source organism: Ranitomeya imitator (assembly GCF_032444005.1). Taxonomy (NCBI): domain Eukaryota; kingdom Metazoa; phylum Chordata; class Amphibia; order Anura; family Dendrobatidae; genus Ranitomeya; species Ranitomeya imitator. The sequence continues at coordinate 390,860,465 of NC_091284.1, read as the reverse complement.
GCCTTTCTGTCTGAAGTTTAGTCTTTAACAAGTGAAATGCATGCTCAATTGGGTTGAGATCAGGTGACTGACTTGGCCATTCAAGAATATTCCACTTCTTTGCTTTAATAATCTCCTGGGTTGCTTTGGCTTTATGTTTTGGGTCATTGTCCATCTGTAGTATGAAACAACGACCAATCAGTTTGGCTGCATTTGGCTGGATCTGAGCACACAGTATGTCTCTGAATACCTCAGAATTCATTCGGCTGCTCCTGTCCTATGTCACGTCATCAATAAATACTAGTGACCCAGTGCCACTGGCAGCCATGCATGCCCAAGCCAGCACACTGCCTGAGCCGTGTTTTACAGATGATGTGGTATGCTTTGGATCATGAGCTGTACCACGCCTTTGCCATGCTTTTCTCTTTCCATCATTCTGGTAGAGGTTGATCTTGGTTTCATCTGTCCAAAGAATGTTCTTCCAGAACTGTGCTGGCTTTTTTAGATGTTTTTTAGGAAAGTCCAGTCTAGCCTTTTTATTCTTGATGCTTGAGTGGCTTGCACCGTGCAGTGAACCCTCTGTATTTACTTTCATGCAGTCTTCTCTTTATAGTAGATTTGGATATTGATACGCCGACCTCCTGGAGAGTGTTGGTCACTTGGTTGGCTGTTGTGAAGGGGTTTCTCTTCACCATGGAGATTATTCTGCGATCATCCACCACTGTTGTCTTCCGTGGGCGCCCAAGTCTTTTTGCATTGAGGAGTTCACCAGTGCTTTCTTTCTTTCTCAGGATGTACCAAACTGTAGATTTTGCCTCTCCTAATATTGTAGCAATTTCTCGGATGGGTTTTTTCTGTTTTCGCAGCTTAAGAATGGCTTGTTTCACCTGCATGGAGAGCTCCTTTGACCGCATGTTTACTTCACAGCAAAACCTTCCAAATGCAAGCACCACACCTCAAATCAACTCCAGGCATTTTATCTGCTTAATTGAGAATGACATAACGATGGGCTTGCCCACACCTGTCCATGAAATAGCCTTGGAGTCAATTGTCCAATTACTTTTGGTCCCTTTAAAAACAGGGTGGCACATGTTAAGGAGCTGAAACTCCTAAACCCTTCATCCAATTTTAATGTGGATACCCTCAAAAGAAAGCTGAAAGTCTGAACTTCAACTGCATCTGAATTGTGAGTCTATAACCAAAATTAGAAAAATGTTGTTGCTGTCCAAATATATATGGACCTAACTGTATGCAGAACTTCAATGCAGTATAGATATGTTGACACATTGCATTTTTTTCCATGGCTAAACGCAGCGGTTGCCTTATTCAGCAAAGTAAATGAGATATCTGAAATCTCATGCACACGATGCTTATTTTTTCCTTGCAGTTTTGAAGCAGTTTCAAATCTGCAGCATGTCAATTCTTTCATTGAATGAGGAAAAAACGCAGCAAAAAACTATATTTTACGTAGAGATTTTCCTGCCAACACTCCAGAATTTGCAATATTGTTTTCACGGATGGATACATAAATAAATTGTCTTTTGCCATGTTAAACACGTACAGTACACAGCTGGCACAGAGACAAATTTTTATGGACCCATAGATTTGTAATCACCTTTTTCATCCATGCTTCCTGAAAAAAGCGGACATGTCTATGTGAGTTTTGCGTGGACACATGGTTCATGGAAAACATGGATATGTGAACAACAGCATAGACTATAGATTATAATAGGTTCTATCAATGAAGAAAATGGATACAACTCTTATATGCAACATGGACGTATGAATGAGTCCTTAGGAGGAGTGTAGAGAAAGTGGCACCCTCTATGATATGTCACCTAATAGACACAAAACGATAACAAAGATAAGAAAAATCTTTCAGTAACTCTCCCTATTAAAGGTAAAAGGAAATTTAGGATTAATAATTTTCATGTACACACTTCTCAGCAAGTGACATGCGCCTGCAAGGGTTAACTTATCTCCTCTCACTCAATCCAGCTCTCAACCTTTGTTTTAGGCTATAAAGTGAGTGTAAATCACACCCACTCAGCACACCTCAATTTCTTAAGACACTGCCACCACTCATCACAAACATATGTTACAGTTAGACAATCAAAAAGTCACACACTCTCTGAAGGGCTGCAGATTCTTTTAGGGCATACGAGGATCAAACTTAATAAAGATTTTAAGCTCTAAGATAAAAATGTGCAGTGCTTACAATAAATATATAAAAAAATAAAACATCACACAAATATGCAAAATAGTTATAAAATAAATAGGAAGAAATAACAGAAATAACTAAACGTTTCCGTCTACAGTTATCATCTGTTTCCTTGAGGGAAGGAGAAGTGGATTATGGAGCTCATCAGCCCTTAGTCAACTCTCACATGTGAACCCTTTCTCTTCGTGTCACCTAGCTTTTTACAGTCCTAACCATAGGCTCATATTTCCAGGATGAGCCGGATTGGCCCTTTTAAAAGATGCTGTTTGTGAATGGATGACAATCTAAGCTGTGGCTTTTTGAATGTCCTATGGCTTCCTATATTGACAATAGGAAATATTCTACACGCCATCTGCTAGCTCTGTGTAGCTGCCATGTTACACCGATAGCATGCTTCCATGAGACCCCACTGTGATTCTAATTTACTGCAATAAGAGCAGTCAGATGTTAAGTACTTTGTGTAAAGACAATATATGAATGTAGCCTTACCCAGTTGTTCTACTGACATTATATCCTACCTTACAATTATATACTTCCTTCACAATAATTATGTGGTGTATTAAACTTGACCTCTATTATTCTGATATATTTACCATATGTTATTCTACTGGTATTCTATGTCTGCATTATATATGTACGAGGAGGTATTGGCCTTGAATATTTCTAGCAGAAAAGAGTAAATCTGTTGCTATGGAAACAGGTACTAACTTTGATAAGTGCACGTGATAAGTTTTAGCAGAAAAGGTTCTGTCACTTTGAAATTGTGATTAAGAAGAGTTACTCATGTCAGGTGAAGATTGAAACTTCAGCAAAACTTTCGCAAGCGTCTTGTTTGTGCAGGATAATGCGTCCACCTACAAGTCTCCTATTGCCCTGCAAGCACTCAGTACAATGGGCCTTGTAATTGTTGATCATCCGCCATATTCTCCTGATTTGGCCCCATCTGATTATTGTCTCTTTCAGAAACTCAAAAAATCATCATGAGGATAAAAATTTACTGCAAATAAGATGGTATATTGATGCTGTATTATTCTGTGAATTAAATGTAAATTAAATAGTACTACTTTAAAAAAAAAATATTATTTTCTTTCGTTAGGCCATCTGTACATCTGTACCCCTTCGTAGATCTCAGTTCTAGGCAATGTGAACTTATTGCGCATGATATTCGGGATATCTGGTGGGGAATTTGCTTTGGAGTCCTTGAGCCTAAAAGTATAACTCCAGCTTGTTACAGAAAACTCAAGTTAATAATGAATGGCATGTTATCTTCTGAATCTATTGTTATCTATTGTGAATATTTAGAATACTTATATTGTTAAAACTGTGTGAATGTAATATCTCTAAACTTATGTCTGTTTTTGTTTTTTTTAGGGCCCATGTCATAGGATGAACACTGCTTGTCCCCTCTTACTATCTGTGATATCGTCTCTTGTCTTGTGCTCTTGGGGGTCTAACCCCACACCGAGCACATGCTCGGCTTTGGCCTCTGGAGTTCTCTACGGAGCCTTTTCTCTTAAGGACCTATTTCCTGTTTTCTCCCCTGGCTGCTCCTGGACCCTGGAAAACCCAGACCCAACAAAATACACATTGCACCTGAAGTTCACACACGAGGAGCAAGTGTGCTCTCATTTATCCCCCATGGTGCAACCTTTGGATCATTATCTTCCCAACCACACTTGTAACCACCCTGAGGAAGGAGCAGAAGAAGCTCATGAACTTTGCATCCCTGGATCACCATTTACATTCTCTCACTTTGATAAAAACTTTCTGCGGATCTGCTTGTCTGAACAACCACTATCCATTCAGTTAATCCCAGACTCTATCTTGAGTTTCCGTTTTGTAGAGGTTCTCTTAGTAAACCATGATAACTCTAGCCAGTTTGCCTGTGGTGTATTGTGCCGATGGTTCGAGGAGTGCTTGCGAGCTCGAGACTGGGGTGTACGTTGTGGATTGACACAGACCGGTTGCACTTGTCCTGAAACTGCAGCCCGTGGACAAAACGACACAGCCTCCAATTCTATTGTTCCAGCAGGACATAATACAGACTGCTGCGTTACACAACTACTTCCTGGAAGCAACAACGAGGCATATCCCCGTCCAATACCTTATGGTATGTCAATTTAAGTTTATTTGTAATGCATGAAATAATGTTGTGAGCAATTCAGTGTTAATGTACATTATTTCGTAAGTCTATAGTAAATATAACTGTAAAAGGAAGCTATAGCGGTTGCCATATTGACTATTATTAATCTGAACCTGGAGGGTTTTTAACAACTGAAAGGATGACTCATTGACTTCTATGTAGACGTAAATGCTGAATAATTTAACTTTTAGCCCATTATCACAGATAATCCTGGGACCATACCTGTGATAACATTAACAAGTGAATTATCAGTTCAATCAAGTCATCATATTCTAGCCATGACTGTGTCCGTGTGCAGCTCTGCACTCTAGTCTACATGGTATGAGCTATGTGTGGCATTAAAGGGAACCTGTCATCAGTATATTGGACCCTTAGCTAAAGGCATGTGTGTAAAGGCCCTTTAATGCTGATTACATCCATACAGTGCTTATTACATTTTGTTTGAATATTGTACAGAAAACTGCTTTGAAGTTTTAATTACATGTGCAGGGATGCAATACTGTATTTTTTAGGTCTCCTGCATCTCTCACTATTTCCCACCCGCTGCCCGCCTCTGGTCTTTAAATGAGATGTCACTCTTCTTTCAGTGACCTGCCTCCCTTGCCGAGCTTCGGTGCAAACATCATCAGGGGCGTAAATAGAAATCACCATAGCAAAAGTTCTATTTGGGTCCCCCACACCTCTAAAAAAATATACGGTATATATTATCATTTTTTATTATTATAGCACCATTTATTCTATGTGAAAAGGTATATACATAATAGATACAAGTACAATAATCATAAGCAATACACGTCATGACTGGTACAGGAGGAGAGAGGACCCTTTTATCTTGGATCTCTGGGTAATGGGGAGCCAGTGAAGGGATTGACAGAGGTGGGAGGCCGGGAATAGCAGGTGTGTTAGTGGATTATTCAGGTAGCAGAGTTTAGAATAGATTGGAGGGGTGCGAGAATGTTAGAGGGGAGTTCACAGAGCAGGAGGTTGCAGTAGTCAAGGCGGGAAGTGATTAGTGCATGGACTAGGGTTTTTGCAGATTCCCGGTTGAGGAATGTACGGATCTGAGAAATATTTTTGAGTTGAAGTCGGCAGGAGGTGGAAAGGGCTTGGATATGTGGTTTGATGGAGAGATCAAGGATTGCCCCAAGGCAGTGAGCTTGTGGGACTGAGGAAAAAGAGCAGCCGTTTACTTTAATAGCGTTTTAGAAATCTAGTGGAGAGGAAGGATGAAATAGCGGACATACATTGTGGGATTTTGATTAGTAGTGAGGTGATATCTGTTCAATGCAAGCTTCAAAGCGCATCCTCTTTGGTTACATGATTACTGCTAGAACCAGCAAAGCCCAACCATATACACAATATATTACATTATATGTCAGGTATCTGTATCATCTGGTATCTGCTCTATTCATTGTCTATGGAACTGATGGAAATAGCTGAGCGCAAAGCGCTCAGCATCTCTATAGAGCACAACTCTGCTCCATTCAGGATGAGACTGCAGAGCCCTGTTCTCAGAATCTCTGGGGGGCCCAATGTTCAAATCCGATGGATCGAGGATAACTTTATTATTTGGTGAATAACCCTTTAAAGAGCCTGGTTGATTCTCCTATTCTTTACAACTACAGAATCATACATGAACCAAAAGCAAACATGTTCACACGCACACACCATACAAACATACATACACATATACATACACATATACCGTACATACAAACACATACACACATATACATACACATATACTGTACATACAAACAAACTCATATACATACACATATATCGTACATGTGGTACATACCCACACAGATACACATATACCATACATACACACACATATACATACACATATACCATACATACATACAGACATACACATAGATACACACACATATACCATACATGCACATATACATATACTGTACATATATACACACATTTACATACACATATACCGTACATACATGCACACACATAAATACACACATATACAAACACACATAGATATACATGGACACAAACACAGATACATAAAAACATATACAATCACACATACATTCGGGCTGCAGAACCCGCTGTGGGGGATGGGGACACATTAGAGAGGACTAATTTCAGCTCCCTGATGCAGTGCTGTCCCATGCAGTGAGCCTGACTTCTTCTCTGCAAGGAAATGCTGCTGGGAATTGAACAGTGGAGGGAGAAGAAGACCCACTGTAAGTCCTGCTCTTCCCCCACTATTGTCCCCAGTGTGATATGCGGCCTGGGCTCCCTGACTGCACATGAATATTCACCATTGGAAAGTGCCATGCAGGAGGACAGAGACAGCAGCCAGTGAGCGCTCTCACCAGTCTGGTGGGGAAAGCATTCATTGGCCAGCAGCCTCTCTCCCTTCCTGACATTCCCCCCTTTTCAATTCCTGCACTCTTAGCCCAGTTCACTATGTAATTTCGCCTGAATTTTCTGGAGAGTTTCAAATATGTACATTTTTGGAAAGGCTATGGTATAAGCAATAAGAAAAACAATGTTTCCATTTGCCCCGAGTCCTAAGTGGCCGCCATCTTGGATTTTACAAAATGGCTGATTTACATCGATTTTTGTTAATATCTCAGCTTGTAAGTAACGTAAAACTTAAATTTTGACAGCTAAACATACATTTTGAGTACTAAGAAATGCAGTGGTATCCAAATAAATACTCTATATACGACTACAAATTGTATCGGTTTATATTTGAACAAATTTTCGAACTCGAAAAGCAGAGAGTTAATGTTTTTAACTTTTGAACAACCAGAGTGTCTTTACATATCGCCACCATCACTGTCATCATCAGTTTCATATTTGGTCTGAGTGTCCTCGTCATTCATACACTCGCTGTCACACTGACAAAGATCGGTACAGGATAAGTTATTTTTTCGGCACGAACACCTTGAAGAAGAACAGTCATGTTTGCATTGACAACTAATCATCTCGATTATTGCTTTTGGAGCTGGAAGAACATCTGTCATGGTTGGTTTCAACTGTCCATCCAACCCATTGTGATAGCCATTCTTCTCGGGATCCAGCTGAGAATCCTGCAAAGCAATGTTAGCTTGTCCCCACACTCTGGCTTGGATATGGACTCTGAGGACATGTTGTTTTAGAGCTCCGAGTGTAGGAGGTAACCTGTCACTTTCTGCCATATGCTTGCAAAATAGATGCCATCGCAGTTCGGGAATATTCTTAATAAAAATGCCTTTTGGAGAGTAAGCAAAACATACGAAGGTAGCAAGAGTTGACAACATAGTTTTGCTCACTTCTTTTTCAGTCGAAAGCATCTGCAGAGAACTGATTACATCTGGTGTTGCGTTCATGTAAGCTTGCAGCCAGATTGCTTTGCCAATTCGAGAGAACCTTCCAGTTGTGTCAGCACCAGTGAATGCATGGAAGGCTGTCAAAGCCTTTGCTCTGTCTGCCCCTATGACTCTCCTTATTGGCTCTATCTCGCTCATCCCAGAGACCATTGAAATCGATGTATTCTTCAGCATGAGGTCATAGTTAGCTATGACCAACACCAGTACATCGGTATCAGGGGAGAAGAAAACCATCCTTGCATCCGGTGGGTTTCGTTGTGTTGCCAAGACAGCTTGGTAGATCAACAGTGTGTCTGCTTCTTCGTGATTGTTGTCGTCGAAAACTAAGTTTTTGTTGCTCCTGGTACACCCTGAAGAACAAGTGATGACCAGTTTTTGTGATGAACTGTTGAACTCTAGAGTCTTTGCAGCAAGATAGTTGGTCAGGTCAGCCTTTGTCTTGTCATGTGAAAGGAACCTGTTCATTGGAATATGATTAATGTTTGTTTCATCTCTGACCTGGTACTGAATTGGTGCCTTTCCTTTTCTTCTTTTATCCCTGGTAGCATCCTTGAGAGAATTTTCCCTATACGTATCAAACACAAGGATTATTTCATCGTAATTTTCTGTGAGAGACATAAGCCTGTCATTGAAGCAGTAACTGAGATCTTTGACTGTCACTAGTGTTGCCGGTTTCTTGGCCATCTTTTGCAGAAGAACCATTCCATCTACCAGGGCTATCTTGCGACTTGGATCATCTGATCTTGTGTCCATCCTATCTTCTGGCTGCAGATCTTTCTGTGGAGTTTCTACTATAACCAACTTGTTAAGGAGACTGATCAGTTTCGATTTGTCATGGCATGGTAACATTGTACCATCTGGAGCAAAAAAGGCTCTTGGGGTCAGAGTGAATTCGTAGTTCCCAATGGCCACTTTCTGGTTTATGTCTCTGTTGGACCTTGCCAAAACCATCATTCTTCCATACAAGTCCTTGGTCTCCTTAAGATCAACAGTCTTGTCTCGGAGTTTTACTGTGGTTTTCTTGTTTGCCGACATGAACATCCTGTTGTTCTCCTTCTTTACTGGTGCCCATAGGCTAACATCCCCATTGATTCGCGCCAACACATAGTCTTCATACAGCTTTTGACCTGTCTCATCTGCATTCAGGATAATTTCTTTGAGCCACTTTCTAGTGAATGTAGGTTTGTGATTTTCCACGCCTTCTATACCAAGCATATTCAAATAAGTGGTTTCGATATCTTGTATAGATAGATATGATTGGTTCTGTGTTTGAATATCCACTAGGTTTATCAACTCTAGCAGACTTGCACGTTGTAATAAGGGTTCTTTGTGGTCTGTTCTGTTGGTACTACGTTCTCGTTGTCCATGAAAAACATGCTTTGTCCAACAGCTTTTGTGGTACCGGACGTCAATAGAATGTGCATCCCCTGGTGCAATGCATGTGTTCAGTCTTGTTTTCAGTGTTAAATTATCTGATGTTTCAATAGCTTGTTTCAACGATTTCCCTGCGTTGACTGTCCTCACATTATAAAGCTTCTCATTCTCATCGTTCTGACAAAAGAAACATTTTTCCTTATCCAGTGGCCATGTATGTGACCTCGTGAATGGTGATGAAGAGTCAGATGTTAATGAACCTGATTCGTCCATTTCAGCACGTCCTCTTTTTAATCCTCGTTTCTTGGTAATGTGGCTACCAGTAGCTAATGCATGTGCATAACGGTCCCGGGCTCGTTGTATTTGGTCGTTGTTAATTGCATTTGTGTAACAACTTCGATGGTAGACTGCCTGATGTGTAGCGATTGTGTCTTTCCTGTTGCTAATCCGTCGATGGATATCAACATAGTTGCCATCTTGTAAACTTGCCCTCTCTGCTACTATGTCCAAAACGCGCTGGTAAGACTGTATCCGAGGATTTTGCACCAACTTCTCATTGCCATTGGAAGACTGACAGAGCATACATAGCTTCCAGTTGATAGGTGCCTCACCTTCACAAGTGACTTCAGTAGCTTGTGGTTTGTCTGTCATGTTCAACTCCTGTAATAAAAGAAAAAAAAAACATGTGATTCCTGTCATTATGTATTATTATGTCAATACTAATTAATTATAAAAAACTGCTGTAGTAAATATCTAAAACACATCTGCAACTAGTAATATTGCATTTCTTAGCCCTAAAATGTATGTTTAGCTGTCAAATTTTATTTTTATGTTATTTATAAGCTGAGATATTAACGAAAATTGGTTTTACGTCAGCCATTTTGTCAAATCCAATATGGCGGTCACGTGGGACTCGGGGCAAATGGAAACATTGTTTTTCGTATTGCTTATACTATAACCTTTCAAAAAATGTATAGTTTTCAGACTCTCCAAAAAAATCCGGCGAAGGCCTAAATCAATACATAGTGAACCGGACTATCTGCACACTGCTCTCTCCCCGGCTCTGGGTATCAGAAAGATTATGGGTGAGAGTGAGAAGGGCCCATTGCTGCTTGACATCAGGCCCCTCTCACTCCCACTCGTAATCTTGACTGAGTGGTTCCATAGCAGCTGTATGGTCATGCCGCTATGGGCAGTACGCCACTGGCTGTTGTTATAGCCCAGGGTTGTCTTATCAGAGGGTGTAGTGCATGCTCAGAAAGCTCCTTATGATGTTGCAGGAGCCAGACTATCGTTCTGTGCAGGCATCATCCACTCTGATAAGACGGATCTAAGCGTAGAAGGTCACTGAGAGACGAGTGACCTGTCAGTAAAAGACCGGAAGTTGGCGATGGGCAGGGAATATGGAGAGAGGCAGCAGAAGTAGAGATACAATGTTCACCCCCTGTGCTTGCAAATAAAATTTCAAGGCTAGAGTTCTCTATGATTTTTTAAATACATTTCTACCAGTAATGTATGGTTTTAATACGCACTAAATGGCCTTTACACATGCCTTTAGTTTGGGGTCTAGTAGCCTGGTGACAGTTTCCCTTTAAAACTTACAATGCGTTGTAGGTTAATGCTAAGACATCAGCTTCAATATGTTGGCAGTTCCTGAAGCAGAAGACAACCATAGATGAGTGGGGATGTATACCAGCCACGTTCAATGCTTCCTGGCCTCCTTTACCAAAGAGTTCCTCCTACTCTCAGACTGATGGCAGCATTCACTGTCTAAGAACTTCCAGAAGTGTAAAGAATGAGGTAGTGCTCATAGGCCTAGAGGTGGATTGTGTGGGCCAGTCAGTCCACAAACCCTGGACAATTTGGCATTCACCAGAAACGACAGATTGCCAATCCATAGCACTGTGTGTACGTTTCTGTGTTCCTAAAGACGGTATTACATATTATAGATCATTAATTGTGGAAATTAATATTAAAGTGTACTTTTGACATACATTTAACTAGTAAACACATACTTTTTTATGAACTCAATTGGAAATTGTAGTTGACTGTATTCTTCAATTCAACTGAACATAAGAAAACCCATATACTATATGCAACCACACACATCACGTGGTGAATTACGGAGCAGATTAATAAAGCCACACGCACAGCAGGTAGGATGATATTTCTGGTATCCTTTGCAACTGTTTGTACAAGATAATGGGCTCTGTAATTCTGTTGTACGGACAGATTGTAATATTAAATTATGAATACAGATACAGAAGCTAAATGTAGGAAGATGAATGTTCATAGTTTTCTGCTTTTGCGGTAGAGACGGGAATTATAATTATAGTCAAACATCAAAGCTGCTGTTGTTGCTCCAAGATAAAATGTCATATCTTTCAATGATCATCATGTCAGGAGGCTTTTGTGACCACATTAATATTACTTTTTCTCATATTTTGGGTGCATAGGATTTTGTTAATATTCCTTATCTGTGACTACCAAATGTGTTCTTCTGGCTTTCAAGTTCACCAACCTCATATCTATCCTCGGCATACTATAGAAATGATATTGCTCTCTTTTGCATTTCATGTTTACAGGTTAATTGTTAAGTCGTGTAAATCTACAAGTAGTGAACAGTCTGGAGGTGATGTGTGAAGGTCTCAAATGTCCAGCAGATATCATACAGCTTTCGGCCTGTAATCTTCTTCCCTCCATCGATACTAATGCTGCCTTTGTTCGACTCCCACCTATTAGGCACACCTAACTGGTTTTACCATTTCACCTAACGCATATGAGCCTCTACGTCACAAGTATTTTAATGTCTGCATGTGTGTTTCCGAAAACCAAGTAGTCACCTGAATACATTGCTAGCCCAGTTTATGGAATAATGGGTAGAACAGAAATCATCACTACTAGCTAGAAAGTAAAGATGGAGCAAATCAATTTAAAGAACCTGGTCCAGGGGTCACATCAGTAATGTGTAGCCATCAAACAGGACCCCTATGAAATTCCTTCTACCAGACGGCATCCCCAGCTCCTCTTTTGACTATCTGGCCTAACCATTTGCCGGGCGACGTGGCTGCTGGACCTGGAAATTAATTTGCACCTCTAGTAGACAGTTATTTGTGATCATTCATACTATTAATCTAGACTTTATGACTGGTTCTAAATATTTACTGTAGGCCCTGATTCATCATTGTGTTTGCATTTGATCTTTTGTCTAGCTTTGTGCCTTTTGCGCCTTTTTCATTAATTTGCACCCAATTCATCATTCTATTTTTGCCTTTTTTTAAGTCTATTTTTTATGTGCTGGTCATTTTTTCTTTCTTTCTTATTCTCTGTGGGGGGAGTCAAGCAATTCCAGATGTTTTATCCTGATTAGTGATGAGCGAATATACTCGTTACTCGAGATTTCTCGAGCACGCTCGGGTGACCTCCGAGTATTTTTTAGTGCTCATAGATTTAGTTTTTCTTGCCGCAGCTGAATGATTTACATCTGTTAGCCAGCTTGACTACATGTGGGGATTCCCTAGCAACCAGGCAACCCACACATGTACTTATGCTGGCTAACAGATGTAAATCATTCAGCTGTGGCAAGAAAAACGAAATCTCCGAGCACTAAAAAATACTCGGAGGACCCCCGAGCATGCTCGAGAAATCTCGAGTAACGAGTATATTCGCTTATCACTAATTCTGATTCATCAATTGTGACTTTTTTTTGCAAAGTTGCAAGATTTGGCGCAACTTCACTCCAGTCCCCCCCCACTGTTATTTAGAGTATGCCTAAATTTTGAAGCAATTTTTCTAACATTTGGTGCCAAAATTTTCAAAAACAGTTCAAGACAGAAATAAAACACATTTTTTGCTTTGTGCCAAATTCATGAATCGTGTGTGCCATTTTGATGGATTTGGCTCCAAAAATGGAAACTGATACAAGAGAAAAATGGAAAGTGAGGTAAAAAAAAAATTGCAAATAATGAATTGGGGACAATATGTTCTTTCACGGTGACTTCATATGCAGAATTTGTGTTACTGCTGGATCTCAATTTTTGGGATGCAGTTTTTGATGCAGCTATGGTTCCATAGATTTCAGGTTGGACATATGTCGGCCACCCATTTCTTACAGATCATTGATCACTTCTTTGTGATCCATCAGATTACCCTTTCCTGGATAAGATGGTATAGAAAAAGATCCTTAAAAACCCATTGTGATCTTCCAGAGTAATAAAAAAGAATGTATGTTCTACAAATGTACAGTGGGGCAAAAAAGTATTTAGTCAGTCAGCAATAGTGCAAGTTCCACCACTTAAAAAGATGAGAGGCGTCTGTAATTTACATCATAGGTAGACCTCAACTATGGGAGACAAACTGAGAAAAAAAAATCCAGAAAATCACATTGTCTGTTTTTTTAACATTTTATTTGCATATTATGGTGGAAAATAAGTATTTGGTCAGAAACAAAATTTCATCTCAATACTTTGTAATATATTCTTTGTTGGCAATGACAGAGGTCAAACGTTTTCTGTAAGTCTTCACAAGGTTGCCACACACTGTTGTTGGTATGTTGGCCCATTCCTCCATGCAGATCTCCTCTAGAGCAGTGATGTTTTTGGCTTTTCGCTTGGCAACACGGACTTTCAACTCCCTCCAAAGGTTTTCTATAGGGTTGAGATCTGGAGACTGGCTAGGCCACTCCAGGACCTTGAAATGCTTCTTACGAAGCCACTCCTTCGTTGCCCTGGCGGTGTGCTTTGGATCATTGTCATGTTGAAAGACCCAGCCACGTTTCATCTTCAATGCCCTTGCTGATGGAAGGAGGTTTGCACTCAAAATCTCACGATACATGGCCCCATTCATTCTTTCATGTACCCGGATCAGTCGTCCTGGCCCCTTTGCAGAGAAACAGCCCCAAAGCATGATGTTTCCACCACCATGCTTTACAGTAGGTATGGTGTTTGATGGATGCAACTCAGTATTCTTTTTCCTCCAAACACGACAAGTTGTGTTTCTACCAAACAGTTCCAGTTTGGTTTCATCAGACCATAGGACATTCTCCCAAAACTCCTCTGGATCATCCAAATGCTCTCTAGCAAACTTCAGACAGGCCCGGACATGTACTGGCTTAAGCAGTGGGACACGTCTGGCACTGCAGGATCTGAGTCCATGGTGGCGTAGTGTGTTACTTATGGTAGGCCTTGTTACATTGGTCCCAGCTCTCTGCAGTTCATTCACTAGGCCCCCCCGCATGGTTCTGGGATTTTTGCTCACCGTTCTTGTGATCATTCTGACTCCACGGGGTGGGATTTTGCGTGGAGCCCCAGATCGAGGGAGATTATCAGTGGTCTTGTATGTCTTCCATTTTCTAATTATTGCTCCCACTGTTGATTTCTTCACTCCAAGCTGGTTGGCTATTGCAGATTCAGTCTTCCCTGCCTGGTGCAGGGCTACAATTTTGTTTCTGGTGTCCTTTGACAGCTCTTTGGTCTTCACCATAGTGGATTTTGGAGTCAGACTGTTTGAGGGTGTGCACAGGTGTCTTTTTATACTGATAACAAGTTTAAACAGGTGCCATTACTACAGGTAATGAGTGGAGGAAAGAGGAGACTCTTAAAGAAGAAGTTACAGGTCTGTGAGAGCCAGAAATCTTGATTGTTTGTTTCTGACCAAATACTTATTTTCCACCATAATATGCAAAAAAAATGATAAAAAAAACAGACAATGTGATTTTCTGGATTTTTTTTTCTCAGTTTGTCTCCCATAGTTGAGGTCTACCTATAATGTAAATTACAGACGCCTCTCATCTTTTTAAGTGGTGGAACTTGCACTATTGCTGACTGACTAAATACTTTTTTGCCCCACTGTATATGATATGTTACAGACCCATGGTGCATGACTCCATGGCGTGACTCCGGTGAGAAGAATGCCCTTTGTGTAAGAACATGCCTGGCCGGCATCATTCTACATGTAAGCCACCCGCTGAGGCACTGCGAGTTAAGGGTTACAGTGCGATTGTCTCTGCTCTCAGAAATACATTAACTTGCTTGTATAATAAGGTCTAGGAAATGAAATGGAGGTTAATCACATCAGCCATTATTGAGTGAGTACAAATAACATGTCATTTATATTAACACTTTTTAATCTCAAAATATGCAATTTCCACAGGAATGATGAATTTGGCACCTTGTCTAATCACACTGTGGTGAAACAGAACAACAGGTTATCTGAAGGGGAAATCATGTTGAGCGTCATATAATTCAAAGCATAAGGATAAGTCGTTGCAAGCAGTCTGGCAATCCTTTCCATATGCTTCCTCTGTTTCATTGCTTTCACCTACTTGTGACCATTTTCTAAGATTTCGTATTCTCAAAATTGCATTATTGCTATGATCTATCTTCCAATTGGATAAGTCAGGCCAAGATAGAATACATATTTGTTTAACCCCTTAAAATCAGGTCTGTTTGGGCTGTGAATCAATTAAGAATCATTATATTCCCCTATTGATGTAGCTGTATGAGGGCTTAATGAGTTGTATTTATCAGTGTCTCCATTTTGGGATACATATAACTTATTGATTAATTTTTCTTAAAAGGTAACTTGTCACCTGATTAATGGAGCACGAACCAGAGGCAGTAGGAATCAGAGAATTGTTGCATTATTGCAGCTATGTATGTTTTACTTTGAAACGCTACAGCATTGGAAAAGTTGACTGGGGACTATGTGTCTCGGAAGACTAGTCTGAGACAGGTCTTCAGCAGTTTCTGCTTGCCCTTCTTCCCAATGATAGGGAGAGAACTATTAGTCACTGAGATCTGGGTAGGAAGAAGTCACTATGGACTTGAATCGGACTAGTCATTCAATATCCATAGTCCATTAGTAGCTTATCTAAGCATTCTTTCTCTGAAACGCTGCAGGGTTTCTGAGTCAAATATATATGGCTGCAATAAAGCAGTCAAACTCTGATTTGTGCTTCCCATGGTTCAGGCAGCATGAATAAGATGACATATTGCCTTTAAGGGTACTGTATGTGCAGATGATCAGGAATTGGCAGCACTTTGGACGCAACACAAGTCCGCTGTGTCCAAAGCGCTACCGGCTATTGAACGCAGGTAGATCCACATGCGTTCACTGAAACACCGCGTCCAATACATTTTACGGGTGACATTTATCTTGCGGAGACTCGTGCCTCCTCAAGAGAAATTGACATGCTGCAGTCTGGAGAGACGCACCAAATGTCCGTCTCCGCGGGTGATCTGCGGGCATCTATGGGCACATAGTGGGCATGGGATTTCTTGAAATCCCTTCCACTATGCTGTAATATCTGGACGCTGCAGGTTGGACGATGAACAAGTATGCAGCATCCAACCAGCAGCATTTACTGACTGTCTGCACATACCCTAACTCTGTCTAAACAATGAATCCTCCTTTGTTATTATTCTTTGGGTTATGGTTGCATAATCACAAACACACACATTATTTATTGCAAATCAAAGAAGAAAAATATTATTGACTACATTTTTGGGGGGTATTTTATTAATGTAACTTTATTACATTTAATTCAAAATTAAATCCCAATACGCCTCATCACTAATCACTCATCACTCCAGGCTTTTACTGTATTAAGCCCTAAACTGCCATGATAACCAGTCATTAATTGATAATTGTATTGGGGTCGGGTAGATGAGCTGAAAGATGGAGCACCTTCCTCTGTCAAACACCTTAGATTCGGCAGTCACTATTGATTGCTGCATCTGTTTGCATTTTAGCCAACTTCAGACCCAGCAGCTGACGTTGGAGGCTGACTGTCTATTAGATCTAAGCTACAGCAGGCAGTACTCAATGGTATAATATAATTCTGATATGTCCATTATGGTGTCCTCTGTGATCTAGAAACCCATAAGTTTCTTTTCAGCATGCTGTGTGCTGAAGGAGTTAAGCGACCATGTTATGGGCGGGTTTTTAGGTGAGTAGGTAAGAGATCAGCGAGACGCCTACTCATCATATCTCCACGTCAATGGCGTGGCTGGGGAAATAAGTGTCCAGCCAATTTTTTTTCCTCTAGCAAAGACCTATATTTCCTTGACAAAGACCTAATGGTGGTCGAAACGTTGCTTCACTATGGCAGAATCAACAAAACTTTTTAATCTCTACACCTGGATGGAGTGCTGTTCATTTTCTATTTTACTATTTAGTTTTTTTTCCTCTGTCTATGTTGTGTGGAGGCAGGAAGTCTCTGTACTAAAGTTCCTGTGAGAGCTGCCATATGAGTGGTCCCAGAAAAACTGGGCAGGACTGTTTATGAACTGTTCATTTTCTTTTGAGCCAGAAAGGCTATTTTTCTGTTACCATTTTGAGTTTTTGGTTTATGATACAACAAACTAACCCAGAGATTTTAACCCCACATGTTCCTGTGTCTACCTCAAGGAGCAGCTAAGTGGGCCGACCTTCCACACCATATAAATGGAGGCTATCAGCCCAGAAGGGGATTCATATTAGGATAGGTCCCATCAAAGAAATTACCTTACCTTGGCTGCTGGGCATGCATGAATTGGCCAAATTATGTTCTAATTATCTTTGGATTTCCTATTTTCTAGAGCGTTACAGAGTGCGACTTTTTGTTAGTGACAGCTTTATATATGCCTATCAGGCCATGAAGTTCACATCAGGAAACCTGCAGCCAGTCCATAGATCATGAGCCATACTGGAGACCATGTTTCACAAATATGTGAATTTTGCCTTATGGTGGCTTCGTTAAAAGATTTCACTATGGGAAACAACCTGTTCCCTGCAGCTTCTATGAAAATCAAAGAAAACAATCAAATGTAGCTTCCTAGAGGTTTATTCAGTCTTCCCAGTCCTTTTGCACATTGCATTGTGCAACACGGTTAGGATATGGCTTAGAGGGAATGTGTTATAAGAAAATGACATTAGCCACAATGGTCAGCATTGGCCTCTATTTTTTGTATTGAAGTGTCTAATGATACTGTGCAAAGGTCATTGTAAAGGAAGTGAGATCAGGGGGAGCTGTGATATCGCCTATTTTGAATGGTGGATCCTGTCTTATCACCTGTGTATAGAGCTCTCTAATCATAAGGAAACTGCTGTAAAGTTCCTCCTACTTTGAGGTAAATTATTCTGACAGGTGGCTGAACAATGGAGGAGCCATGATGGATTTCCATCAGCAGTTGCTTTCTTAAGATTCTAGAAAAATCCCAGTCACATAGCATGGAATATATTTATCACATGATACTGTAACAAAAATGGATCTGGGGCATCTTTATTTCATAGCGGAGTGGTACTTTCATACTTACATGGATTAACCTTTCAGCATTGGGTCGTCCCACGCATTTCCCACAATTTTGCGCTGTCTCTTCTATAGGTCCATTCTCATTTTATTCTCCATGTTATAACTATTCCGAAAATTATTTGGCAAACCTGTGACCTGACCTACACCAATAGCCACCAGATTGTAGTTATATTTGTTCAATGACTGGAAACCAACAAACATAATCTGTTCACTAAATGTGCTCTCATTCAGTATGCGTAGGGCGTCCCTTTTTTCATAGTTTTTTCCTAAATGACACTGAATATTTTTTTTCCCCGTACACATTACTCAAGAAGAAGAATATCATTCACTATGCGAGGAAGGAAGAGAAGGCCAATGTCTTCTATCCAACTCCTTTTATGTCACCTGAATGTAGGGTGGTGGGCACCTAAAATGGACACCACCCTGCAGTCTGCTGACATGTTCATTCATTACCAGTCTCTCCTGGTCTAACCTTTTGCAGAATGTGGTCAGAAGCATCCGACAGATTAATTGTGCAGTGAAACATTGCTTTCATGGCATGGGGCTACCATAATTGGTGGCATGTTGTGCAGCTTGGGGCTCAGCGCCGATCATAGCCGCTTCTCTTCAGCTTTTCCTTTTTCTTTTTTTTTTCCTTCTTTGCCTTTTTATTGCACTTGAGTGTTCAGCCGTGGAGCTTAATGTCTTCATGGGAAATTTCAGCGAATAAATCTGAAATCCATTTCCGCTGTGCACAGTAGATCAGCTCAAGTGTTTGTTACTCTTATTTAATTTGCGCTCTGCTGTCTCCCTTTTCTACAGCCCGCTCTTTCCTTTCCTCTCTTTTACAATGTGATCACTCACTGTTTTTTTTCCTTTCCTTACGCACAATTTTACTTCACCACCCCCTTACCATTATAGTCTCCCCCTCTCTCTGCTGTGTTGTTTCCATGTGGCAGTAATCGCTTATCACAAGTGACATGTGGGTCTGCTTTGTATCCCGACAGGTGGTCCGCTGGCTCCTGGATTACGTGAGCACACATGCCTGCCACGCTTCCTGCTGGCACTAATATACACTCGCCATTCCGTACCTGTGCAACTCATTTCAAACTAATGCAATTTTCTTAGAATCAGTGGCAGGTAGATAGGTTTCCGGAACAAAAATGTAAAGGAGATGGGGTCACAAACCTTTGTTGAAAATATGCAATCTCATTTAAAATGCATTTCAACATGAAAGCTACATAGGTCATCTCATTCTCACAAGCCCCAAAGAATGAGCAAGTAGCAGCATGAGCAGGTAACCAGATCTATCTCTAACTGGTCCAGAAACGCGGTAATTCTTCCAAGAACGTTGCGAGATGATAAAACGCAAGACCGAGCAAGTCCAGCAGCTGCAGCAATAACTTCAGGCTTTACAAAAGCAACAGGCTCCTCTCCCCTCCAAGCTGACACATCGCCTCAACTGACTTTATTAATAACATTTTATTCGCTACCTGCAGAGTCCTAAGCCTTGCAGGGGGAACGGGGAATGAGCGAATGTTCACGCAGTCTCTCTCTTTTTTTTTTTTTTTAGTATCTGTTGTAATAGGTTGTGCTGCAATCGAAAACCGCTGCCGCCGTTCAAGCCAGAAACACTAAAAGTTCCTGAGGGGCTTATCTATCAAACTACATAAAGGAGAAATGTCTAAAAATGCCATAAAGTGCACCATTTGGAGAATGCATCAGTTAACCGATTTTTATTACGTTGTGCACCAAGTTTTATGACGAAAACAGTCATTTGTGACATTTTACTGAATGAAGACTGATTGCTGCTCACCAGTTTATGACAAGGAGGTGATGTTGGGGTGGGGGGAGAAGACTTGGAAATTCCACAACGTCAATTTATCTTGCTTTGGTCACGTTCAGTCTCAGCCTAAATGTGAGACATGTTCCAGGGATGTTATAAAGGAAAACGGGTATTTCAGATCAAATCATTCAATTACGGAGTCAAGCAGAGATAAGTAGAGGCATTTACAATATTTCTATATACAAGCATGTTTTTTCTATAAGGTGCAATGTATGTAGATGGGTAAACCTTTTTCTCTCCTCACAATCCTCAATAATTACCCAAAAGCAGCAAGAACCAGAAACTGAATGGCGGTGCTATTAAATGCAGGGTAAAATCGAAACTGCTGAGTGATAGCCTTATTAGTTATTTACAAGCTGGAAAGGCCTGCAGGACATCATATGAATCAATCTGACCAGTTCCCTATATCCACCATTTATAGCAGTCTGTATCCTGTGAATTGATCTCTTAATGGGCTGCCATAGTGCCCCTGATAATTACCTTTGTCAAAGGTTCATTGACAGTATTAAAGGGAATCTGTCAGTAATATCAGCCCTCTTAAGTCACATATATGTGCATGCAAGTCATAGAAAGTTGAGTAAAATAATACCTTGATATCAACAATCTGATGTCCTATTCCAGCGAAAACTACTCTTTTCTTCATGTTACTCACCTTCCCTGGGCATCCCAGTCTTCGCCCCCTTCTGCTGGGTCTGCTGCCAACTGTTGTGCTCCACATCGGATTTTTCAGGTTGCCCGGCATGGATCAATGACATCATCTCATTGATCTATGCCTATTTAAGACTCATTGACACACACACACACCTGTGTCTTGGGATTGAGTGTCGAGACTTCTATGTTGGGTGTTGTCAACCTTCTGTGCATATTGTGCTTTATTTGCTTCCATCCCAACTGGATTACACTTCATCCGTCCTTCTGCTCCTGAGATCTCTGAGTTTGCCAAGTCCTTGCTGCCCATGTGCCTCCCAACTTCCTGCATCAACGCCTGGGGTCTGTGTTCCCACTCGGAACTTGGTAGATGATCCACCTCACCTGGCCTAACACTTAATATGTAAATGAGCTGTTAAGATCTATGGCCATCGTATAGATCTCCCTGAGAATCTGCCCCCGTAGCTTATTTTAAATGGAAGGGGGTACTATCAGTGTCACACATGCAGGTCAGCAGAGTAGACTGTCAGTCATTACATGTCTCTCACTGGTAACACACCCTTTCATTTAAAATACGCTCTAGAGGCAGATTTTCATGGAGATCAGTTTCCTACCCAGAAATCTTAACAGTTTTCTCACATATTAAGAAAATTGTGGATTTCTCAGGAGTAAGTTATCAGATTGCAGATATAAGAGTTAAACTAAGGCTTTGATTGTAAGATACATATGGACCTTAGGTTTAAAAAAATATTTTAATAATACAAATACCGTATATACTCGAGTATAAGCCGACCCGAGTATAAGCCGACCCCCCTAATTTTGCCACAAAAAACTGGGAAAACCTATTGACTCGAGTATAAGCCTAGGGTGGAAATGCAGCAGCTACCGGTGAATGTCAAAAATAAAAATAGATCATTATTTCCCCATAGCTGTGCCATATAGTGCTCTGCGCCGTTCATATCTCCCCATAGCTGTGCTCCATATAGTGCTCTGCAGCGTTCATATCTCCCCATAGCTGTGCCCCATACAGTGCTCTGCAGCGTTCATATCTCCCCATAGCTGTGCCCCATACAGTGCTCTGCAGCGTTCATATATCCCCATAGATGCTCCACATAAATCTGTGCCATGGCCGCTGCTGCTGCAATAAAAAAAAAAAGCCATACTCACCTCTCTTGCTTGCAGCTCCCCAGCGTCCGGTCCCGGCGTCTCGTCCCGGCGTCTCTGCACTGACTGATCAGGCAGAGGGCGCCGCGCACACTATATCCGTCATCGCGCCCTCTGACCTGCACAGTCAGAGCGCAGACGCCGGGAAGATGGAGGCGCCGGGAAGATGGAGCGACTCCCGGCGGCTGGAACGCGGACAGGTGAATATGACATACTTACCTAGTCCCAGCGATCCTGGCGCTCCCCGCCTGTCACAGCTGTCTTCGGTGCCGCAGCTTCTTTCTCTATCAGCGGTCACCGTTACCACTGATTAGAGAAATGAATAGGCGGCTCCACCCCTATGGGAGGTGGAGCAGCCTATTCATTTCTCTAATGAGCGGTCCCACGTGACCGCTGAAGAGGGGAAGAAGCTGCAGCACAGAAGACCGTGGGACGGCAGGGACAGCGCGAGGATTGCTGGGACTAGGTAAGTATGCCTCAGCGCCCTCACCCCCTCACCCGCCGACCCCACTGCTACCGTGACTCGAGTATAAGCCGAGAGGGGCACTTTCAGCCCAAAAATTTGGGCTGAAAATCTCGGCTTATACTCGAGTATATACGGTAGCTGCATTTACAATTATGCTAGTTATTATTGGAAACAATGAACAGCTTATCTGCGTTACCATAATGTAATGCGTTCGTTTATTTTCTATATATCAGTGCTTGGCATAAGTAACACTGAAAACATTGAGCCAGCAGAGAAGGGAGATTTCAATTTAGCAGTCAGCAGAACTATGAATGCTGCTCGGGAGTAAAATGATGGCTATCTTATTTTCACATTTTTTAGATTATGGATAAAAGCCACTATATTGTCCAGGGCCCTAGCATAGCTTTTGGCAGTGCAGGGGTATAACAACTATGGCCCCTCTGTGATCCTTTGTATAATGTGAAAAGACACATTGTTTATCTGACCTATCAACCTGTTTGTTATGTATCCCTTGTGTAGAGCAAGCCAAGCCAGAAAACCTTGACACTTGTGATGAATGTGAGAATCTCACAAGATAGACTTGTGGCCAAAAGAGATGAGAAGTTTTTACCTACATGCAAGAAGAAGCTATTTTAGGGAACTGCTTCTTTACTATCATAAATGGTTATTCTCATAGAATCATAGAATGTTAAGGGTAGGGACCTCCCCGTGCTCAATGCAGAATTCACTAAACCATCTGTCCGGCCTCTGTTTGAAGACTTACATTAAAGGAGAACTCACCACCTCTCATGACAGCCTGTTCCACTCATTTATTGCCCTCACTTTCCAAAGTTTTTCTAATATCTAATCTGTATCTTCTCCCTTTCAGTTTCATTCCATTGCTTCTCGTGTGAAAATAGGAAGCAGTGCTGGAGTCCTGGGTTCAAATCCCACCAAGGACAACTTCTGCAAGGAGTTTGTATGTTCTCCCCATGTTTGCGTGGGTTTCCTCCGGGTTCTCTGGTTTCCTCCCACACTCCAAAGACATACTGATAGGGAATTTAGATTGTGAGTCCCATCGGGGACTGCGATGATAATGTGTTCAAACTGTAAAGCACTGCGGAATATGTTAGTGCTATATAAATATAACGATTATTATTATTATTATTATTATTATTATTATTATTATTAAGGATGATCCCTCTACACTATGACACCCATTCACATATTTGTAGACAGCTATTAAGTCTCCCCCTAGCCTTCTTTTTTGCAAGCTAAATATTCCCAGATCCTTTAACTGTTCCTTGTAGGACATACTTTGCAGTCCGCTCACCATCCTGGTAGCTCTTCTCTGAACTTGCTCCAGTTTTTTAATGTATTTTTTAAAATGTGGTGCCCAGAACTGCACACAGTATTCCAGATGAGGTCTGTCCAAGGAGGAGTAGAGAGGGGGTAATTACTACACGTGATCTAGACTCCATGCTTCTCTTAATACATCCCAGAACTGTGTTTGCCTTTTTTTTCTGCTGAATCACACTGTATCTCAAGTTGTGTCTAGATCAATACACAGATTTCCAGTCTCCATGCTTCCTGTCTGTTGGGGTAGGGGCACTCCTCACAGTTCTGGTCCAATAGCTTTATCCTACTGCTAAGCTTATTCTACAGTGACATATTAATGTTAAATATCAAGAAAAACCCTGTATTTATGGAATAAAGTATAAGCAAAAACTCAATAAACAATATTATACCAAACCCATACAGACTAATTACAGCAGGAAAAATGGGAATAGAAACGAGTATCTTATGCCAAAATAATTTTTTTATTTACAAATAAATATCTATAATATAACGCTGGGAGCGTCACTCTGTCCGAAGCCTTAATAGACTGCGCAGGCGCGACGCTCCCAGCGTTACATTATAGATGCTGCCGAGAGCAGGGGGTCGGGGGTACGGGTAGATGCCGCCGAGACCAGGGGGTCGGGAGTACGGGGAGATGCCGCCGAGAGCAGGGGGTCGGGAGCACGGGGGCGCCGTATGTGCGCCCGGCACAGAAAGTTTTTACTTACGCCAGTTCCGGCGCCATTGTCTTTCTCCTCCTGGTGCCGGAATCGGCGCCTGCGCAGTACGCGCTTTCCGGCGCCATTTTATTGAAGACACACTGCAGTGTCTTCAATAAAATGGCGCCGGAAAGCGCGTACTGCGCAGGCGCCGTTTCCGGAACCAGGAGAAGCAAGACAATGGCGCCGGAACTGGCGTAAGTAACAAATTGCTGTGCCATGAGGCTGTGGCACTTCATGCCACAGCCATTTGTTACTTACGGCATTTCTGCCGCCATTCTCTTTCTCCTCCTGGTGCCGGAATCGGCGCCTGCGCAGTACGCGCTTTCCGGCGCCATTTTATTGAAGACACACTGCAGTGTCTTCAATAAAATGGTGCCGGAAAGCGCGTACTGCGCAGGCGCCGATTCCGGCACCAGGAGAAGCAAGACAATGGCGCCGGAACTGGCGTAAGTAACAAATTGCTGTGCCATGAGGCTGTGGCACTTCATGCCACAGCCATTTGTTACTTACGGCATTTCCGCCGCCATTCTCTTTCTCCTCCTGGTGCCGGAATCGGCGCCTGCGCAGTACGCGCTTTCCGGCAGTGTCTTCAACAAAATGGCGCCGGAAAGCGCGTACTGCGCAGGCGCCGATTCCTGCTGCCGGAATCGGCGCCTGCGCAGTCCGCGCTTTCCGGCGCCATTTTATTGAAGACACACCTGCAGTGGAGCCGGATGATAGGTGAGTATGGTATTTTTTTTTTTTTATATGGCAGCAGCATACGGGGGCATATAATACAATAGTGGCGCAGGATGGCAGCAGCACATGACAGAACGGGCGCAGGATGGCAGCAGCACATGACAGAACGGGCGCAGGATGGGAGCAGCACATGACAGAACAGGCGCAGGATGGCAGCTGCGCATGACAGAACGGGGGCGCAGGATGGGAGCAGCACATGACAGAACGGGCGCAGGATGGCAGCAGCACATGACAAAACGGGCGCAGGATGGCAGCAGCGCATGACAGAACGGGCGCAGGATGGCAGCAGCACATGACAGAACGGGCGCAGGATGGCAGCAGCACATGACAGAACGGGCGCAGGATGGCAGCAGCACATGACAAAACGGGCGCAGGATGGCAGCAGCGCATGACAGAACGGGCACAGGATGGCAGCAGCACATGACAGAACGGGCGCAGGATGGCAGCAGCACATGACAGAACGGGCGCAGGATGGCAGCAGGATGGGAGCAGCACATGACAGAACGGGCGCAAGATGGCAGCAGCGCATGACAGAACGGGCGCAGGATGGCAGCAGCACATGACAGAACGGGCGCAGGATGGCAGCAGCACATGACAGAACGGGCGCAGGATGGCAGCAGCGCATGACATAACGGGCGCAGGATGGCAGCAGGATGGGAGCAGCACATGACAGAACGGGCGCAGGATGGCAGCAGCGCATGACAGAACGGGGGCGCAGGATGGGAGCAGCACATGACAGAACGGGCGCAGGATGGGAGCAGCACATGACAGAACGGGCGCAGGATGGCAGCAGCGCATGACAGAACGGGCGCAGGATGGTAGCAGCGCATGACAGAACGGGCGCAGGATGGCAGCAGCGCATGACAGAACGGGCGCAGGATGGCAGCAGCGCATGACAGAACGGGCGCAGGATGGCAGCAGCTCATGACAGAACGGTCGCAGGATGACAGCAGCACATGACAGAACGGGCGCAGGATGGCAGCAGCACATGACAGAACGGGCGCAGGATGGCAGCAGCACATGATGGAGACCATATACCAATATAAATGCTCGCCACCTGGGCGTAGAACGGGTTCAATAGCTAGTTAAATATATTACAGAATAGTACTGTCGTAGCAGGAAAATGGGGATCCAATGTAAACTTTCTAACTAGGGTTGAGCGAAACGGGTCGTTCATTTTCAAAAGTCGCCGACTTTTGGCAAAGTCGGGTTTCATGAAACCCGATCCGACCCCTGTGCGGGGTCGGCCATGCGGTACGCGACTTTCGCGCCAAAGTCGCGTTTCAATGACGCGAAAAGCACCATTTCTCAGCCAATGAAGGTAAACGCAGAGTGTGGGCAGCGTGATGACATAGGTCCTGGTCCCCACCATCTTAGAGAAGGGCATTGCAGTGATTGGCTTGCTGTCTGCGGCGTCACAGGGGCTATAAAGGGGCGATCCCGCCGACCGCCATGTTACTGCTGCTGATCTGAGCTTAGGGAGAGGTTGCTGCCGCTTCGTCAGAAGCAGGGATAGCGTTAGGCAGGGTCCATTAACCACCAAACCGCTTGTGCTGTAGCGATTTCCACTGCCCAACACCACCTTTGGTGTGCAGGGACAGTGGAAGCTACATTTTTTTTTTTTCCCTCAGCGCTGTAGCTCATTGGGCTGCCCTAGAAGGCTCCCTGATAGCTGCATTGCTGTGTGTACGCCCCTGTGCAAACCAACTGCTTTTTTCAAAGCACAAATCCTCTTGTTCCTTCCTTTCTGCACAGCTATCTTTTTTGTTTGTCCACACTTTTTATTTAATTTGTGCATCAGTCCACTTCTTATTGCTGCCTGCCATACCTGGCTGAGATTACTGCAGGGAGATAGTAATTGTTGGACACTCCCTGTTTTTTTTTTTTTTTTTTTTTTTTGTGGGAGATTAACCCCTTCAAGACCCAGCCTATTTTGACCTTAAAGACCTTGCCGTTTTTTGCAATTCTGACCAGTGTCCCTTTATGAGGTAATAACTCAGGAACGCTTCAACGGATCCTAGCGGTTCTGAGATTGTTTTTTCGTGACATATTGGGCTTCATGTTAGTGGTAAATTTAGGTCAATAAATTCTGCATTTATTTGTGATAAACACGGAAATTTGGCGAAAATTTTGAAAATTTCGCAATTTTCACATTTTGAATTTTTATTCTGTTAAACCAGAGAGATATGTGACACAAAATAGTTAATAAATAACATTTCCCACATGTTTACTTTACATCAGCACAATTTTGGAAACAAAATTTTTTTTTGTTAGGAAGTTATAAGGGTTAAAATTTGACCAGCGATTTGTCATTTTTACAACGAAATTTACAAAACCATTTTTTTTAGGGACCACCTCACATTTGAAGTCAGTTTGAGGGGTCTATATGGCTGAAAATACCCAAAAGTGACACCATTCTAAAAACTGCACCCCTCAAGGTATTCAAAACCACATTCAAGAAGTTTATTAACCCTTCAGGTGCTTCACAGCAGCAGAAGCAACATGGAAGGAAAAAATGAACATTTAACTTTTTAGTCACAAAAATTATCTTTTAGCAACAATTTTTTTATTTTCCCAATGGTAAAAGGAGAAACTGAACCACGAAAGTTGTTGTCCAATTTGTCCTGAGTACGCTGATACCTCATATGTGGGGGTAAACCACTGTTTGGGCGCACAGCAGGGCTTGGAAGGGAAGGAGCGCCATTTGACTTTTTGAATCAAAAATTGGCTCCACTCTTTAGCGGACACCATGTCACGTTTGGAGAGCCCCCGTGTGCCTAAAAATTGGAGCTCCCCCACAAATGACCCCATTTTGGAAACTAGACGCCCCAAGGAACTTATCTAGATGCATAGTGAGCACTTTGAACCCCCAGGTGCTTCACAAATTGATCCGTAAAAATGAAAAAGTACTTTTTTTTCACAAAAAAATTCTTTTAGCCTCAATTTTTTCATTTTCACATGGGCAACAGGATAAAATGGATCCTAAAATGTGTTGGGCAATTTCTCCTGAGTACACCAATACCTCACATGTGGGGGTAAACCACTGTTTGGGCACATGGTAAGGCTCGGAAGGGAAGGAGCGCCATTTGACTTTTTGAATGAAAAATTATTTCCATCGTTAGCGGACACCATGTCGCGTTTGGATAGCTCCTGTGTGCCTAAACATTGGCGCTCCCCCACAAGTGACCCCATTTTGGAAACTAGACCCCCCAAGGAACTTATTTAGATGCCTAATGAGCACTTTAAACCCTCAGGTGCTTCACAAATTGATCTGTAAAAATGAAAAAGTACTTTTTTTTCACAAAAAAATTATTTTCGCCTCAATTTTTTCATTTTCACATGGGCAGTAGGATAAAATGGATCATAAAATTTGTTGGGCAATTTCTCCCGAGTACGCCGATACCTCATATGTGGGGGTAAACCACTGTTTGGGCACACGGCAGGGCTCGGAAGGGAAGGCGCGCCATTTGACTTTTTGAATGGAAAATTAGCTCCAATTGTTAGCGGACACCATGTCGCGTTTGGAGAGCCCCCTGTGTGCCTAAACATTGGAGCTCCCCCACAAGTGACCCCATTTTGGAAACTAGACCCCCCAAGGAACTTATCTAGATGCATATTGAGCACTTTAAACCCCCAGGTGCTTCACAGAAGTTTATAACGCAGAGCCATGAAAATAAAAAATAATTTTTCTTTCCTCAAAAATGATTTTTTAGCCTGGAATTTCCTATTTTGCCAAGGATAATGGGAGAAATTGGACCCCGAATATTGTTGTCCAGTTTGTCCTGAGTACGCTGATACCCCATATGTGGGGGTAAACCACTGTTTGGGCGCACGGCAGGGCTCGGAAGGGATGGCACGCCATTTGGCTTTTTAAATGGAAAATTAGCTCCAATCATTAGCGGACACCATGTCACGTTTGGAGAGCCCCTGTGTGCTTAAACATTGGAGATCCCCCAGAAATGACACCATTTTGGAAACTAGACCCCCAAAGGAACTAATCTAGATGTGTGGTGAGGACTTTGAACCCCCAAGTGCTTCACAGAAGTTTATAACGCAGAGCCATGAAAATAAAAAAAAAAAATATTTTCTCAAAAATGATCTTTTAGCCTGCAATTTTTTATTTTCCCAAGGGTAACAGGAGAAATTTGACCCCAAAAGTTGTTGTCCAGTTTCTCCTGAGTACGCTGATACCCCATATGTGGGGGTAAATCACTGTTTGGGCACATGCCGGGGCTCGGAAGTGAAGTAGTGACGTTTTGAAATGCAGACTTTGATGGAATGCTCTGTGGGCGTCACGTTGCGTTTGCAGAGCCCCTGATGTGGCTTAACAGTAGAAACCCCCCACAAGTGACCCCATTTTGGAAACTAGACCCCCAAAGGAACTTATCTAGATGTGTGGTGAGCACTTTGAACCCCCAAGTGCTTCATAGAAGTTTATAATGCAGAGCCGTGAAAATAATAAATACGTTTTCTTTCCTCAAAAATAATTATTTAGCCCAGAATTTTTTAATTTTCCCAAGGGTAACAGGAGAAATTTGACCCCAAAAGTTGTTGTCCAGTTTCTCCTGAGTACGGTGATACCCCATATGTGGGGGTAAACTACTGTTTGGGCACATGCCGGGGCTTGGAATTCAAGTAGTGACGTTTTGAAATGCAGACTTTGATGGAATGCTCTGCGGGCGTCACGTTGCGTTTGCAGAGCCCCTGATGTGCCTAAACAGTAGAAACCCCCCACAAGTGACCCCATTTTGGAAACTAGACCCTGAAAGGAACTTATCTAGATGTGTGGTGAGCACTTTGAACCCCCAAGTGCTTCATAGAAGTTTATAATGCAGAGCCGTGAAAATAATAAATACGTTTTCTTTCCTCAAAAATAATTATTTAGCCCAGAATTTTTTATTTTCCCAAGGGTTACAGGAGAAATTGGACCCCAAAAGTTGTTGTCCAGTTTCTCCTGAGTACGCTGATACCCCATATGTGGGGGTAAACCACTGTTTGGGCACACGTCGGGGCTCAGAAGGGAAGTAGTGACTTTTGAAATGCAGACTTTGATGGAATGGTCTGCGGGTGTCACGTTGCGTTTGCAGAGCCCCTGGTGTGCCTAAACAGTAGAGACCCCCCACAAGTGACCCCATTTTAGAAACTAGACCCCCCAAGGAACTTATCTAGATATGTGGTGAGCACTTTGAACCCCCAAGTGCTTCACAGACGTTTACAACGCAGAGCCGTGAAAATAAAAAATCATTTTTCTTTCCTCAAAAATTATGTTTTAGCAAGCATTTTTTTAGATTCACAAGGGTAACAGGAGAAATTGGACCCCAGTAATTGTTGCGCAGTTTGTCCTGAGTATGCTGGTACCCCATATGTGGGGGTAAACCACTGTTTGGGCACACGTCAGGGCTCGGAAGTGAGGGAGCACCATTTGACTTTTTGAATACGAGATTGGCTGGAATCAATGGTGGCGCCATGTTGCGTTTGGAGACCCCTGATGTGCCTAAACAGTGGTAACCCCTCAATTCTACCTCCAACACTAACCCCAACACACCCCTAACCCTAATCCCAACTGTAGCCATAATCCTAATCACAACCCTAACCCCAACACACCCCTAACCACAACACTAACCCCAACACACCCCTAACCACAACACTAACCCCAACACACCCCTAACCCTAACCACAACCCTAAGGCTATGTGCCCACGTTGCGGATTCGTGTGAGATATTTCCGCACCATTTTTGAAAAATCTGCGGGTAAAAGGCACTGTGTTTTACCTGCGGATTTTCCGCGGATTTCCAGTGTTTTTTGTGCGGATTTCACCTGCGGATTCCTATTGAGGAACAGGTGTAAAACGCTGCGGAATCCGCACAAAGAATTGACATGCTGCGGAAAATACAACGCAGCGTTCCCGCGCGGTATTTTCCGCACCATGGGCACAGCGGATTTGGTTTTTCATATGTTTACATGGTACTGTAAACCTGATGGAACACTGCTGCGGATCCGCAGCCAAATCCGCACCGTGTGCACATAGCCTAATTCTAAAGGTATGTGCACACGCTGCGGATCCGCAGCAGTTTCCCATGAGTGTACAGTTCAATGTAAACCTATGGGAAACAAAAATCGCTGTACACATGCTGCGGAAAAACTGCACGGAAACGCAGCGGTTTACATTCCGCAGCATGTCACTTCTTTGTGCGGATTCCGCAGCGGTTTTACATCTGCTCCAATAGAAAATCGCAATTGTAAAACCGCAGTGAAATGCGCAGAAAAAAACGCGGTAAATCCGCCATAAATCCGCAGCGGTTTAGCACTGCGGATTTATCAAATCCGCAGCGGAAAAATCCGCAGAGGACCAGAATACGTGTGCACATTCCTAACCCTAGCCCTAACCCTACCCCTAACCCTACCCCTAACCCTACCCCTAACCCTACCCCTAACCCTAACCCTACCCCTACCCCTAACCCTACCCCTAACCCTAACCCTAACCCTACCCCTAACCCTAACCCTACCCCTAACCCTATTCTAACATTAGTGGAAAAAAAAAAATTTCTTTATTTTTTTATTGTCCCTACCTATGGGGGTGACAAAGGGGGGGGGTCATTTATTATTTTTTTTATTTTGATCACTGAGATAGATTATATCTCAGTGATCAAAATGCACTTTGGAACGAATCTGCCGGCCGGCAGATTCGGCGGGCGCACTGCGCATGCGCCCGCCATTTTGGAAGATGGCGGCGCCCGGGAGAAGACGGACGGGACCACGGCTGGATCGGTAAGTATGATAGGGTGGGGGGGGACCACGGGGGGGGGGATCGGAGCACGGGGGGGGGAATCGGAGCGCGGGAGGGGTGGAACGGAGCGCGGGGGGCGTGGAACGGAGCACGGGGGGGCTGGAACGGAGCACGGGGGGGTGGAACGGAGCACTGGGGGGGTGGATCGGAGTGCAGGGGGGGTGATTGGAGCACGGGGGGGTGATTGGAGCACGGGGGGAGCGGACACGAGCACGGGGGGGAGCGGAGCACTGGACGGAGGGGAGCCGGAGCAGTGTACCGGCCAGATCGGGGGGGTGGGGGGGCGATCGGAGGGGTGGGGTGGGGGCACACTAGTATTTCCAGCCATGGCCGATGATATTTCAGCATCGGCCATGGCTGGATTGTAATATTTCACCCGTTATAATGGGTGAAATATTACAAATCGCTCTGATTGGCAGTTTCACTTTCAACAGCCAATCAGAGCGATCGTAGCCACGAGGGGGTGAAGCCACCCCCCCTGGGCTAAACTACCACTCCCCCTGTCCCTGCAGATCGGGTGAAATGGGAGTTAACCCTTTCACCCGATCTGCAGGGACGCGATCTTTCCATGACGCCGCATAGGCGTCATGGGTCGGAATGGCACCGACTTTCATGACGCCTACGTGGCGTCAAAGGTCGGGAAGGGGTTAAGATTGACATTTCTGCTAGAGTGCCATCCCTGTGTGTGCCATCTCCCACTCAGTGGGCCATAGAAAGCCTATTTATTTTTTTGCTTGATTTGGGTTATAAAATCTACCTGAAAAAATCACTACATCAATCAGTGGGAGAAAAATATTGGCCTCAGGGCTTGTGTGCCACTCTTGACTCCTGTGTGTGCCATCTCTCAGTCAGTGGGCCATAGAAAGCCTATTTATTTTTTTGCTTGATTTGGGTTCTAAAATCTACCTGAAAAAATCACTACATCAATCAGTGGGAGAAAAATATTGGCCTCAGGGCTTGTGTGCCACTCCTGACTCCTGTGTGCATCATCACTCACTCAGTGGGCCATAGAAAGCCTTTTTTTTTTTTTTTTTTGCTTTATTTGGGTTCTAAATTCTACCTGAAAAAATCAATAAATCAATCAGTGGGAGATTAATATTGGCCTTTGGGCTTGTGTGCCAGTCCTAAGCGTGCCATCTCTCTCTCTCAGATAGTGGGCCATAGAAAGCCTATTTATTATTTTTTTTATTGGGTTTATAAATTTTCCCTGGAGCAAAAAAAAAAAGTGGGAGATTAATATTGGCCTCTGGGCTTGTGTGCCAGTCCTGAGCGTGCCATCTCTCTCACAAATAGTGGGCCATAGAAAGCCTATTTATTTATTTTTTTTTGGTTTTATAAATTCTCCCTGAAAAAAAAAAGGGAGATTAATATTGGCCTTTGGGCTTGTGTGCCAGTCCTAAGCGTGCCATCTCTCTCTCTCAGATAGTGGGCCATAGAAAGCCTATTTATTATTTTTTTTATTGGGTTTATAAATTTTCCCTGAAAAAAAAAAAAAGTGGGAGATTAATATTGGCCTCTGGGCTTGTGTGCCAGTCCTGAGCGTGCCATCTCTCTCACAAATAGTGGGCCACAGAAAGCCTATTTATTTTTTTGGTTGATTTGGGTTCTAAATTCTACCTGAAAAAATCAATAAATCAATCAGTGGGAGATAAATATTGGCCTCTGGGCTTGTGTGCCACTCCTGACTCCTGTGTGCGTCATCTCTCACTCAGTGGGCCATAGAAAGCCTATTTTTTGTTTTATTTGTCTTATAAATTCTCCCTGAAAAAAAAAGGGAGATTAATATTGGCCTTTGGGCTTGTGTGCCAGTCCTAAGCGTGACATCTCTCTCTCTCAGATAGTGGGCCATAGAAAGCCTATTTATTATTTTTTTTATTGGGTTTATAAATTTTCCCTGAAAAAAAAAAAAGTGGGAGATTAACATTGGCCTCTGGGCTTGTGTGCCAGTCCTGAGCGTGCCATCTCTCTCACAAATAGTGGGCCATAGAAAGCCTATTTATTTTTTTGGTTGATTTGGGTTCTAAATTCTACCTGAAAAAATCAATAAATCAATCAGTGGGAGATAAATATTGGCCTCTGGGCTTGTGTGCCACTCCTGACTCCTGTGTGCGTCATCTCTCACTCAGTGGGCCATAGAAAGCCTATTTTTTGTTTTATTTGTTTTATAAATTCTCCCTGAAAAAATCATTTTATTTTATTTGGTTTCTAAATTCTTCCTGAAAAAATCATTTTTTTTTATTATTTTTTTTTCTAAAGTCTCCCTGGAAAAAAAAAAAAAAATCAAATCAGTGGGAGATTAATATTGCCCTTTCTGCTTGTGTGCCAGTCTTGACTCCTGGGTGTGCCATCTCTCTCTCTCTCTCCAATTGTGGGCCATAGAAAGCCTATTTTTTTTTTTAGCTTGATTTGGGTTCCAAAATCTACCTGAAAAAATCACTACATCAATCATTGGGAGAACAATATTGGCCTCTGGGCTTGTGTGCCACTCCTGACTCCTGTGTGTGTCATCTCTCACTCAGTGGGCCATAGAAAGCCTATTTTTTCTTTTATTTGTTTTCTAAATTCTCCCTGAAAAAAATCATTTTTTTTTATTATTTTTTTTTTCTAAAGTCTCCCTGGAAAAAAAAAAATCAAATCAGTGGGAGATTAATATTGCCCTTTCTGCTTGTGTGCCAGTCTTGACTCCTGGGTGTGCCATCTCTCTCTCTCTCTCCAATTGTGGGCCATAGAAAGCCTATTATTTTTTTAGCTTGATTTGGGTTCCAAAATCTACCTGAAAAAATCACTACATCAATCAGTGGGAGATAAATATTGGCCTCTGGGCTTGTGTGCCACTCCTGACTCCTGTGTGCGTCATCTCTCACTCAGTGGGCCATAGAAAGCCTTTTTTTGTTTTATTTGTTTTCTAAATTCTCCCTGAAAAAATCATTTTATTTTATTTGGTTTCTAAATTCTTCCTGAAAAAATCATTTTATTCTATTATTTTTTTTTCCTAAAGTCTCCCTGAAAAAAAAAAAAAAATCAAATCAGTGGGAGATTAATATTTACATTTGTGCTTCAGTGACAGTCCTGCGTGTGTGGCATCTCTCTCATTTGTTGCCACCAACAACAGAGTGTGTAACATTGTGCCTGATTTTCGTTGTGGTCTCACTCACCTGTAAAGGGGTAGCTAAATCATACTGAAGTTATAGCTCACCGTGTAAGTTGTGTGACAGCAACAAATACCGTTAGTTTGGTTACGTTTTTAAAACAATGAGGAAGTCTGGTGGCAGAGGTCGTGGCCGGGGGCGTTCAGTGTCAGCTGGTAATGAGGGTAGTGGTAGTGGTGGAGCATCAGCTGGTCGTGGGAAATAAAATATTGCACCTAAGTCTGGAGCTGTGGAGCCAGGTTCGTCGTCTGGCTACACAAGGCCTCGAACGCTCCCTTTTCTGGGAGTAGGAAAACCGCTTTTAAAGCCGGACCAGCAAGAGCAAGTTTTGGCTTATCTTGCTGACTCAGCCTTTAGCTCTTTTGCCTCCTCTCGTGAAACTGGTAAATGTCAAAGCAGCGCGTCGTTAGTGGATGTTCACGGTCAGGGACAAGTCACTTCCTTGTCCTCTTCAGCAAAAACAACAACAGAGAAGAATGCAGCAGGCGACACAACGGGTTACTCCATGGAGCTCTTTACACATACCGTCCCTGGCTTAGAAAGTGAAGCAGTTAACAGTCCATGCCCATTACAAGTTGAATCTGACATGGAGTGCACTGATGCACAGCCACAGCCAGACTACTATGCTGGTCCTTTGACTCAGACCACAACATTGCCCTCGCAGGGTAATGATCAAGAATCAGACCCTGATGAGACTATGTTGCCCCATCACGAACGCTATACCACCGACCGACACGGTGACACAGACAAAGTTGCACACGAGCTACAAGAAGAGGTAATAGATGACCCAGTTCTTGACCCCGATTGGCAGCCATTGGGGGAACAGGGTGCAGGCGGCAGCAGTTCTGAAGCGGAGGAGGAGGGGCCGCAGCAGGCATCAACATCGCAACAGGTTCCATCTGCCGGGCCCGTATCTTGCCCAATACGTGTGGCAAAGCCAAAACCTGTTGGAGGACAGCGTGGCCATCCGGTTAAAGCTCAGTCTGCAATGCCTGAAAAGGTATCCGATGCTAGAAAGAGTGCAGTCTGGTATTTTTTTAAACAACATCCAATTGATCAGCGCAAAGTCATCTGTCAAAAATGTTCAACTACCTTAAGCAGAGGACAGAATCTGAAAAGTCTCAATACAAGTTGCATGCATAGACATTTAACCACCATGCATTTGCAAGCCTGGACTAACTACCAAACGTCCCTTAAGGTTGTAGCACCCTCGGCCAATGAAGCTAGTCAGCAACGCAACATCCCTTCCGGCAGTGTAGGGCCACCATTTTCCGCACCACCTGCAGTATCTGTGCAGGTTTCTTTGCCAGGCCAAAGCAGTCAGGGTCAGGGAATCACCAGTTTCGTAGTAGGAAACACTGCATCTAGGGCACCGGCGGCAACAATACCATCCCCCACCGTCTCTCAGTCTGCCATGTCCACCGGCACCCCCGCTAGTTCCACGATCTCCAGCTCTCCAGTCCAGCTCACCCTACATGAGACTATGGTTAGAAAAAGGAAGTACTTAGCCTCGCATCCGCGTACACAGGGTTTGAACGCCCACATAGCTAGACTAATCTCGTTAGAGATGATGCCCTACCGGTTAGTTGAAAGCGAAGCTTTCAAAGCCCTGATGGACTACGCTGTACCACGCTACGAGCTACCCAGTCGACACTTTTTTCCAGAAAAGCCATCCCAGCCCTCCACCAGCATGTTAAAGAGCGCATCGTCCATGCACTCAGGCAATCTGTGAGCACAAAGGTGCACCTGACAACAGATGCATGGACCAGTAGGCATGGCCAGGGACGTTACGTGTCCATCACGGCACACTGGGTGAATGTTGTGGATGCAGGGTCCACAGGGGACAGCAAGTTTGGGACAGTTCTGCCTAGCCCACGGTCTAGGAAACAGTTGGCTGTAGCCGTTCGCACCCCCTTCTCCTCCTCTTCGTCCTCCTGCAGAAGCGAGAACTCGTCCACAGACCGCAGTCGCACAACCACTCCATCCGCAGCTGCCACTGTTGCACACCAGGTCTCCCATTATGGGGCAGCTACTGGCAAACGTCAGCAGGCTGTATTGGCTATGAAGTGTTTGGGCGACAACAGACACACCGCGGAAGTTCTGTCCGAGTTCTTGCAGAAAGAAACGCAGTCGTGGCTGGGCACTGTAGGTCTTGAGGCAGGCAAGGTAGTGAGTGATAACGGAAGGAATTTCATGGCTGCCATCTCCCTTTCCCAACTGAAACACATTCCTTGCCTGGCTCACACCTTAAACCTGGTGGTGCAGTGATTCCTGAAAAGTTATCCGGGGTTATCCGACCTGCTCCTCAAAGTGCGTGGACTTTGCTCACATATCCGTCGTTCGCCCGTACACTCCAGCCGTATGCAGACCTATCAGCGTTCTTTGAACCTTCCCCAGCATCGCCTAATCATAGACGTTGCAACAAGGTGGAACCCAACACTGCACATGCTTCAGAGACTGTGCGAACAGAGGCGGGCTGTTATGTTTTTGTGGGAGGATACACATACACGGGCAGGCAGAAGGATGGCAGACATGGAGTTGTCAGGTGTGCAGTGGTCGAAGATTCAAGACATGTGTCAAGTCCTTCAGTGTTTTGAGGAATGCACACGGCTGGTTAGTGCAGACAACGCCATAATAAGCATGAGCATCCCCCTAATGCGTCTGCTGATGCAAAGTTTGACGCACATAAAGGATCAGGCGTCTGCAGCTGAGGAAGAGGAAAGCCTTGATGACAGTCAGCCATTGTCTGGCCAGGGCAGTGTACAGGACGAGTTAGCGGGCGAAGAGGAGGAGGAGGACGAGGAGGATGATGGGGATGATTATATTTTTAATGAGGAAGCTTTTCCGGGGCCACTGGAAATTTGTGGCGCGGCAAGGCCGGGTTCTGGTTTTTGGAGGGACACAAGTGACGTGGATTTGCCTGAAACTGCCCCTCAACCAAGCACAACCGCAGATTTGAGAACTGGAACTTTGGCCCACATGGCGGATTATGCCTTGCGTATCCTCACAAGGGACACACGCATAACTAAAATGATGAACGATGACGATTACTGGTTGGCCTGCCTCCTTGATCCTCGCTATAAAGGCAAATTGCAAAATATAATGCCACATGAGAACTTGGAACTAATATTAGCAACCAAACAATCAACTCTTGTTGACCGTTTGCTTCTGGCATTCCCTGCACACAGCGCCCGTGATCGTTCTCACACGAGCTGCAGGGGCCAGCAGACCAGAGGAGTTAGAGGGGCAGAAATCAGAAGTGGCGTTGGCCAGAGGGGTTTTCTGACCAGGTTGTGGAGTGATTTTGCTATGACCGCAGACAGGACAGGTACTGCAGCATCAATTCAAAGTGACAGGAGACAACATTTGTCCAGTATGGTTACAAACTATTTGTCATCCCTTATCGATGTTCTCCCTCAACCGTCATTCCCATTTGATTACTGGGCATCAAAATTAGACACCTGGCCAGAATTGGCAGAATATGCATTGCAGGAGCTTGCTTGCCCGGCAGCTAGTGTCCTATCAGAAAGATTATTCAGTGCTGCAGGTTCAATACTAACAGAAAAAAGGACTCGTCTGGCTACCCAAAATGTAGATGATCTAACCTTCATTAAAATGAACCACAACTGGATTTCGAAATCTTTTGCCCCACCTTGCAAGGCTGACACCTAGCTTTCCTATGAAAAGGTCTTGCCTGTGGACTATTCTGAATGCCTTTTCCAATCTCGTAATTTTCTGCACCTGATTGTCCAGCATACGACATGTTTACACCTCACTAAATGGCCAAACTCCCCACACGGGGCCGTGGTATCGACACTTGGCGCCAGCACCCGTGAGAGTGCTGTTTGTCTGAAGAGTTGGGTGTGCCCGCTTTTGGTCGACGGCACTGCCACTGGGTCCCTCCTAGTACAATAAAGTGTCTCTGGCGGTGGTGGTGCGCACCCAACGTCAGACACACCGTTGTAATATGAGGGGCCCTGGGCCTGTACCGCCGGCCACAAGACAGTTCCCCCCCAGCTCAAACAGTGCTCTACCACTTGCAAAATTATCTCACAGCTCCACCAATGTTTAGTCTATGCGCTGACATCCTTCAATGCCTGCCACTGACAATACCATTGTATTGACATTTTTGTTATGTTAGGCCTTCGAAGCCTGTCTGCGGTCACTCCTTCCACTATGCCTCCACTGACCACACCACTGCTGCCCGTGTACCCCTGGAACCAATTTAAAATTGCCTACAGCCATGTGTTATTATTTTAGGCCTTCGATGCCTGTCTGCGGTCACTCCTTACAATATGCCTCCACTGACCACACCACTGCTGCCCGTGTACCCCTGGAACCAATTTAAAATTGCCTACAGCCAGCCCAATTTTTTTATTTTAGGCCTTCGATGCCTGTCTGCGGTCCGTTCTTTCTACTACTACTACACTGACCAGGCCACTGCTGCCCGTGTACCCCTGGAACCAATTTAAAATTGCCTACAGCCATGTGTTATTATTTTAGGCCTTCGATGCCTGTCTGCGGTCACTCCTTCCACTAGGCCTCCACTGACCACACCACTGCTGCCCGTGTACCCCTGGAACCAATTTAAAATTGCCTACAGCCAGCCCAATTTTTTTATTTTAGGCCTTCGATGCCTGTCTGCGGTCCGTTCTTTTTACTACTACTACACTGACCAGGCCACTGCTGCCCGTGTTCCCCTGGAACCAATTTAAAATTGCCTACAGCCATGTGTTATTATTTTAGGCCTTCGATGCCTGTCTGCGGTCACTCCTTACAATAGGCCTCCACTGACCACACCACTGCTGCCCGTGTACCCCTGGAACCAATTTAAATTTGCCTACAGCCAGCCCAATTTTTTTATTTTAGGCCTTCGATGCCTGTCTGCGGTCCGTTCTTTCTACTACTACTGCACTGACCAGGCCACTGCTGCCCGTGTACCCCTGGAACCAATTTAAAATTGCCTACAGCCATGTGTTATTATTTTAGGCCTTCGATGCCTGTCTGCGGTCACTCCTTCCACTAGGCCTCCACTGACCACACCACTGCTGCCCGTGTACCCCTGGAACAATTTAAAATTGCCTACAGCCAGCCCAATTTTTTTATTTTAGGCCTTCAATGCCTGTCTGCGGTCCGTTCTTTCTACTACTACTACACTGACCAGGCCACTGCTGCCCGTGTTCCCCTGGAACCAATTTAAAATTGCCTACAGCCATGTGTTATTATTTTAGGCCTTCGATGCCTGTCTGCGGTCACTCCTTCCACTAGGCCTCCACTGACCACACCACTGCTGCCCGTGTACCCCTGGAACCTATTTATAATTGCATAGAGCATCCTTTTTTTAATAGTAGGCGTACAAAGTCTGTCTGCGGTTCACTATTGAAATTGTCCTCCACTGCCCAGAGCACTGCAGCTTGTGTACCCCTGTAACTTTTTTCTGCTGCAGTGAGCCACATTTTTGGTTTGAGTCCTACTACCTGTGTCTGTCTGCGCCACTCAATTCAGCTGTGTTCCTTTGAAAAAAGCTGAGCGTCAATAGTCTTGTTTTCAGCCTCTAGGAATTTTAAAACTGCATTGGGTGTACAACTTTGGTAGGGCCTACTAACGGTGTCTGCCTCCCCAAGGTGTTCCCCAGGTTTCCTCTCTATTGCTTCAATCTTCATGCTCTCGTTTAGTAGTTGTTGGAAACTACGCTGCATTAGGCCTACAAATTGGGTATGGGGTGTAGAGAGATGGTGTGTTCCACTCCAAGGTGTTCTCCAGGTTGCCTTTCCTGAGCTTCAATCTTCATGCTCTCGTTTAGTAGTTGTTGGAAACTACGCTGCATTAGGCCTACAAATTGGGTATGGGGTGTAGAGAGATGGTGTGTTCCACTCCAAGGTGTTCCCCAGGTTTCATCACCATTGCTTCGATCTTCATGCTCTCGTTTAGTAGTTGTTGGAAACTACGCTGCATTAGACCTACAAATTGGGTATGGGGTGTAGAGAGATGGTGTGTTCCACTCCAAGGTGTTCTCCAGGTTGCCTTTCCTGAGCTTCAATCTTCATGCTCTCGTTTAGTAGTTGTTGGAAACTACGCTGCATTAGGCCTACAAATTGGGTATGGGGTGTAGAGAGATGGTGTGTTCCACTCCAAGGTGTTCCCCAGGTTTCATCGCCATTGCTTCGATCTTCATGCTCTCGTTTAGTAGTTGTTGGAAACTACGCTGCATTAGGCCTACAAATTGGGTATGGGGTGTAGAGAGATGGTGTGTTCCACTCCAAGGTGTTCTCCAGGTTGCCTTTCCTGAACTTCTATCTTCAGGCTCTCATTAAATTGTAGTTAAATGGAACAACTGCATTTGGCGTACTAGTTGGTTTGGGGCCTACTATCGGTGTCTGCCACTCCTTGCTGTTCT
Organism: Ranitomeya imitator; assembly: GCF_032444005.1. NCBI lineage: Eukaryota > Metazoa > Chordata > Amphibia > Anura > Dendrobatidae > Ranitomeya > Ranitomeya imitator. The sequence goes on along the minus strand of NC_091284.1, from coordinate 390,818,896 downwards.
CCTGGTTTCCTGTCCTGAAATTCCATTTTCAGGCTCTTGTTAAGTAGTTGTTAATGTTAGACTGAATTTGGCCTACTAGTTGGGTTGGGGCCTACTATCGGTGTCTGCCACTCCTTGCTGTTCTCCTCAACTGAACAAAGCTGGGCCGCCTGTTTACTACGGTTGCCAATTTTGAACTGCATGTCGACTACTTACTGATTTGGGCCTACTCTCTGTGTCAGCCTCTCATTCCAGTTGTCCTCCACTGCAATGCCCCCTGGTAAGTCCTGTGTTACCAATTTTGAACTGCATTTAGCCCACTTTATTCTTTGGGCCTATATCTGTGTTTCCTCCTCATCCTGCCCATTGCCCAGCCAGTGATAGATGAGTCTGCTGGTACATTGACCCATAACGCAAAATTCCCCGTGCACGCTACACAGCAAGATTGTGACCCTGCTGAAAGTCAGGTTCCTCTTCACGCATACCATACCACCTTACACGGGGACAAAGAGGAAGGTGCAGATGAAAGTGCAGGTTCCTTCATCAGGTGGGGGGAGGAATACTAGTTGGCGACGTCACTGGCTCAGGGCCTCTCATAGTACGCAAAAGTGTTGCTGCCGGTGGGAGGCGCCCCCGCCGTGCAAACACACCGCTGTACTTTGAGGGGCCCTGTGCCAGTGCCAATGCCAACGAGTGGGCCCCCCCTGCTTGCTCAGGATCACAGCACTTGCAAAGTTGAAATACTTACCTCTCCCTGCTCCACTGCCGTGACGTGGTCCAGATTTACTGGGCCCACTAATTACTTGAACCAGCCCTACCCCCCACAACTTTAGCCAAATGACCCCCAATTTCAAATGCCTTCCAATTATTATAAGGTAAATTACGATTGACAAGCTTCTTTAACAAGAATGGATGTTTTGCTATTAAAATGGGCAGTGTAGGTGTTTTCCTAGCCTCCACTCACTGCCGACTATGCTCCCCCATTGACTTGCATTGGGTTTCGTGTTTCGGGCGATACCCGACTTTTCGCGATAATCGGCCGATTCCATTCGACTCGACTTCTAAGATAGTCGGGTTTCGCGAAACACGGCTCGACTCTAAAAAGGTCAAGGTCGCTCAACCCTATTTCTAACCAGTAAAAACAGCGCTAAAAATGCAATAGTCTCTTATCATATGCAAAAATCAATATGTAGTCAGAATATACTGTACATGCATCATAAGGCTATTTAGCCACAAAATGGGGGTTATTATTCCTACCATCGTGCATGGAATGGTGACAGCAGCATACAATCAAAAGTATACAATATCACTGTTGTCAAAACGCACAATACTATACCTATTATAAGAAGCAGCATCTATATATCACATGCCAATGCTAAATTGCTAATAGTGCAGCTGCTGCAATTAACATAGGTGTGCCGAATATAAAGGAAGTGCTCTGGCTGTTGCTTACTGGCTGTGTTTGAGGAAAGGGATCCCATCCTGCTGCCCCTACACGCGTTTCAAAGTATCTTCTTCGGGTACGTTTCCATGTTCAGGAAACACTGCGTGTTTGACGCTGCGTAGAGCTGCAGCGTCCAGATGTTACAGCATAGTGGAGGGGATTTCATGAAATCCCATCTCTATTATGCTTTAAAAGACGAATGCGGCAGACCCACGTAAACGGACATGCAGCGCGTCTTTTCAGAATGCAGCATGTCCTTACAATGCGGCGACGCATCAAAAAATGCATGAAAAATGCAGGTGACCTGCCAGTGACCTCAGGTACAGATTTGGTGCAGATTTTACCTGCGTAAAATCCTGATCCAATCCTGAACGTGGACACATACCCTTCAGGAGACTTCATCCTACTACTGAGCTTATTCTACAGTGACATATTAATGGTCTATCAGTGGCTGAAATCTACATTATTATTACTATATTTGCATATAAGATAACAGGGCATTTGAGCAAGCACATAGCTAAAGGGAAAACTGCTGTTGGTGCTGTTGGTGTGGGCCAATTTGTAGGACTGATAACAGGTAATGAGCTGACAAGGGAGGAAGGTGAGCAGCTAACAGCTGAATAGAAAGCAAATGTCTGGAAAGAGGTGGTTGGGATCTCAGGAGTTAACTCCTTAGCCTGAAATGTAACCACTGTGCCTACTTGGCAAGGCTCTGATGGTTAGTCTCTTTGGCAAGTTCTACTCTATGTAAGATAATAGTTTTTATAGCGGGGGAAAGACAGCAGATAGAAATCAAGTCAATTGGAAACTTAATTATGTTTTTGCTGTCTAACTAACTATACCAGTTTCATAGCAAGAGACTATGCCTTTAATGTCACCAAATATTTCCTCTTCAAATCAGGTTATTCTTTGTTGTGGTTCCAAACTAAAACATTTTTGCTTTTCTTCTCCCAATACTGAAAAGATATGTTTGATGTGTAAAGCACTGTAAATCAGTCCTCAAACATAAAAGGTATTATTTATTGCAGCTACCACTGGATAACAAATGTGGGTCTGACTTCAACTGATAAATCTTAGTTGAAAATAGAATCTGCATTTTATATAACAAAATGTCTGAAACAATATTACATTTGTCATAAACCTCATGTTCCCGTAAACATGTCACAAAGAGTGAGGGTGAAAATTCAACTAAAACTATGTGACCCCCTAATACATAGTTATATTAGATGTGTATTATTTATTGACTTCTTCATCTTGGTTTGGTCAATTCAATATAAAATAGCACTAGGCTTTCCTTCAACTGGGGTACAAAGGCAATTTATTGCCCCAACCATGCATTTAGGCTACGTTCACATTAGCGTTGTGCACCGCTGCGTCGGCGACGCAACGCACAACGCATGCAAAAACGCACCAAAACGCACGCAAAAACGCTGCGTTTTGCGACGCATGCGTCGTTTTTTGCCGAAATTTGGACGCAAGAAAAATGCAACTTGTTGCGTTTTCTTGGTCCGACGCTTGCGGCAAAAAAGACGCATGCGTCGCACAACGCAACAAACAAAAACGCATGCGTCCCCCATGTTAAATATAGGGGCGCATGACGCATGCGTCGCCAGTGCGTCGCCCGACGCAAACCCGACGCAAACTAGCATAACGCTAATGTGAACGTTAGCTAAAGGCCACGATAAAGTGACTTATTGGTGCCTCTCTGAGCACCCAGCACCCCCCACACATGCTCCAGCTCACCCCTTTCCTCAGCTACTCACTGATTTATACTACATCATATTCTGTACATTTAAAGAGAGTGCATCAGCCCAAAGTTATACTTCAAACAAAACATTGTAGCAACAATAAAAATTGTTATTTTAGTTTTCAAATCTGTTCCTCTCTCAAAAAAGAACTTTATAGCAATTAGCACATTACGGTGCTCAGTCCACTCTTGGCACAGCTTGCCTCGGTGCAAAAGTCCTCCATTTATTTAGCATGTCACTGCCTTCTTATATGTTGCACTGACAGCACTGGTATTCTTAAAGTCTGCACTGTCTGATTAGAAACCTTCGTTTTGCGCGCACTGTTTCTGTGAGAGCAGATAGTAACAATACTTCCTACACAAGTAGTGTGTGCATGTCATGATTCCTCCTATCAGTGTGTCTGGACACAGTGAATAACAGTTCTGCCATCCAGTTCAGGAGTGGGGCATGCTGAGCTGTCAGTAAAGTGATGGACAGCTCAGGTGTCCAATTCGATGCTGGTGTGTGCTGAGCTGTCAGTGTCTGGAGTGACAGTTTAACCGGGTGTGCTGGGGCTTCATCCATGTATCTCTTGTCCAGAGTAATTAATGAGCTATTTAACCTGCTCTCTGCCTTTGGTTGCTGCCAATTGTAGCTTTGCTCATGATTTGTGTGCTGGCTCTTTGCAATTTGTCTGCTATTCTGATCTTTGCTGCTCAACCTTGGATTTGTCTTGACCATCTGTTTGCCTAGCCCTTTTGTCCTGATCCACTACCTTCTTGGAAATCTGACCTCAGACTGTTTCCTGACTATGCCTTTATCTCACCTTTCTGTCTATGACGTACTCTGTTGACTTTGCAATTCTTGACTACACAGCCACACGGCATATCGGTGACTAATGACTAGCGTCACAGTGAAAATACTGAAGGTTAATCTTGATTAGAGATGAGCAGATTTGATCAGGTCCCTGCTTATTCAGCAAGCTATAGCGCTTACCGAATAAGCTGCAGAGGGAACCCGAATACCTGGATTGCTCCTGCTAATCAGCTGTCCGTCGCTGCAGCTGCATGTGTCACGCCTGTGCCACAGTCACTACACATGCATGAAGAGCCTACTTGTTGTGACTGTCACACAGCCGCGACACATGCAGCTGTGGCACCGAACAGCTGATCAGCCGGCGCTCCAGGCATCCAGGTTCCCTCTGCAGCTTATTCAGTGTTAGGAGTCGAGTTTCTTCTGCTGCACAGGGGGAATCTCGATCCGTGTCTGCTGCGGTCTCCCTTTCTGCATCGGCCACAGTGCAGCCTGCTCAGTGGAGACGACGGTCCCAGCGTCTTGCTGGGACTAATACTGTGCAAAGGGTTACTGCTGCCTCTCCAGGCTCTGCTATTGTACCCTGCACTGATCTGCAGCGAGCAGGCTTTTCTGGGACTAAGTCCTGCTTTTCACACACTGAGCATGCCCAGGGTAAAATCTCTCAGTGGAGATCAAGGGTCACATGCTCAGGTACTGCAGCAACTTCCATTGGTCCTTCTTGGAAGGTCCTGTAGGTGCTAGGACTAAGATCTGCTTTGCACACACTGAGCATGCCCAGGGCAAGATCTCTCAGTGGAGATCTAGGGTCACATGTTCAGTACTGCAGCAACTTCCATTGGTCCTTCTAGGAAGGTCCTGTACGTGCTGCAACTATTTAAGGCTTGCATGGCCGCACGGCCATGCGCTAGTATCTTCCTATGTTATGTGCTTTGCGCCAGTGTGGTCATGTGTTTGTATGTGTTCAGGGTCCCGGCTGAAATAAGCCCCTAGAATGCTGGCACCTCCGGCGAGGAGATTTTGTTTGTGTGTATTCAGGGACCTGGCTGAAATAAGCCCCTAGAATGCTGGCATCTCCGGCGAGGAGTTTTGTGTGCATGTGTGACCACTGACTGCTCTCGTTTGGGTAGTTAGCCTGTGCCTCTGTGAAAGTCTACCAGGGCACAGAGCTTTGCTTTCTCGGCTGCTCTGTGAAGCTAACAGAGTGAGTTCTTACCGCCATATAGTGCCGCCATTTACTTAGCAGCAGGTTCTTTCCTGCACGGTGGATCCCGGGTTGCGAACGTTCTGCCAACCCTAACATTTAGTAAGCGCTATAGCGTGCCGAATAAGGAGGGATCCAATCAAATTCGCTCAACTCTAATCTTGAGACAGAACTAGCTCCATGAAAGCCTTTGCTGTCAATCAGCACAGAAAGTAGGTGTAATGGTGCACAGGTGCGTTTAGCCATGTCAAGGGTTCAAGGGTATACAGAACACCCTTAATGTTGTATTACAATAAAATATTTTTGGGGACAACAGAGACATACAGGACAGTGAGGACACAGAAGATTTATTTACGTACTGTATTTCTTTTTATTAATTATAATATCATAAAAAATAGGATCTAAAAGAGGGGAAGATGATTAAGGTTTTCTGAGCCGAACATAAATTACTGCATTCACTATATGTATGTATAGTGTGAAATAGGTAGACTGTCATGACGTAAGGGGTACACGTGACTCATGACCGCCTTTGCTGACCTAAATTGCCCAACCTTAATTACTTACTGATTCTTTTCTATAGGAAAATTACCCTATCATAAAATCCCATCCCGAATAAAGACATTACACCAAATTTGGATTAAATGGCCACATCAGCCTTTTATTAAACATCAAATACAACAAGTAAACAATATCCCCCCAGGGAGTGGTGGTCCTCGAAGCCTCAAAGTAAACCTTGCCGATATTCAAATTATGTACCTTGGCCTCCAGGCTTAGTCTTGCCTCCAGCCACTGTGCACCAGCTCGGAGGCAGATAATGACCAACCCGGCCAAACCAACCGATTACCAAATCCTTTAATCAGCCCCTCCACGGGCTGATCTACCACATCCACTCACAATCCACTCCGGGGGAGTCCAGGACCACTAGAGACCCCCCCCTACAATCCGTCATTCTCCTCTTTCCACCAACTTCGAGGACCCCCCCCCCACACACCTTACTGCTATGACAAAATTATTCCTTCCCCCCAAAACCAAAAACATAAAACCTTAACTACAAGTGAGATTAAACAAAAAAAAGAAAAGAAGGGAGGGTGGGAGCTTCCGTAACTACTGGACCAGCGAGGTGAGCGTGGCAGTTACTGGGGTAAATTGGCGTTTTTTTGCAGTCCCCTTCTCTATGCTCCATCTTGCTTGCTCTTCCCTGTCCCCTCCTGACCCCGCCTCCCTTTCCAAATTAAAAAAATACCTACTCCACAAACATTTAACCCCGAATTGTCTTCACCCGCCATGGGCTCTGCCATTCCCTCGTGACCCCGTCATGCTGGCCTCCATTGAGGGCCAGGGGCCCAGTACGGCCTTTCCTGGATTATCATCTATCTATCTGTCATATTGAACGATCATCATGGAACCGCAAGTATGCGATTTACATGGTTGCAATCACGTGCTGAATGGGCTCTCATTCCGTTCTTGCAATATACCACAGCAGGAAAAGTATCTCATCTGCAGATCGTCAGTCGGCAGTCACATTAGGTTCAGCCAATAGTGACATAGGTCAGCCTGTATGTGTGAATAATGACATAAGTCAGGGTGTATGTGTTTGCAGAGTGACATGCAGTAGGTCAGGATTTCTGTGTGCAGACTGACATAGGTCAGGATATATGTGCAAATAGTGACATAGGACAGAGTTTATGTGTTCCTAAATGACAAAGGTCAGTGTTTGTGCGCATACAGTGACTTTTGACAGGGAGTATGTGTGCATAGTGACATAGGACAGGGTGTATGTGCGGATAGTGACATAGGACAGGGTGTATGTGTGCATAGTGACATAGGACAGGGTGTATGTGTGCATAGTGACATAGGACAGGGCGTATGTGTGGATAGTGACATATGACAGGGTGTATGTATGCATAGTGACATAGGACAGGGCGTATGTGTGGATAGTGACATAGGACAGGGCGTATGTGTGCATAGTGACATAGGACAGGGTGTATATATGCAAAAGGACATAGGACAGGGCGTATGTGCAGATAGTGACATATGACAGGGTGTATGTATGCATAGTGACATAGGACAGAGCGTATGTGTGGATAGTGACATATGACAGGGTGTATGTGTGGATAGTGACATGACAGGGCGTATGTGCGGATAGTGACATATGACAGGGTGTATGTATGCATAGTGACATAGGACAGGGCATATGTGTGGATAGTGACATATGACAGGGTGTATGTGTGGATAGTGACATATGACAGGGTGTATGTATGCATAGTGACATAGGACAGGGCATATGTGTGGATAGTGACATGACAGGGTGTATGTGTGGATAGTGACATGACGGTGTATGTATGCATAGTGACATAGGACAGGACATATGTGTTGATAGTGACATATGACAGGGTGTATGTATGCATAGTGACATGGGACAGGACGTATGTGTGGATAGTGACATAGGACAGGGTGTATGTATGCATAAGGACATAGGACAGGGCGTATGTGTGGATAGTGACATATTACAGGGTGTATGTATGCATAGTGACATTGGACAGGGCATATGTGTGGATAGTGACATATGACAGGGTGTATGTGTGGATAGTGACATGACGGTGTATGTATGCATAGTGACATAGGACAGGGCGTTTGTGCGGATAGTGACATATGACAGGGTTTCCCCCAGCTGACTGACTAAAGTGAACACCTAGCCTGGTTATATGCACAGCTAGCCAGGTGAACCTAGTGAGAGCCTGTACTGCTAGGTTTTAACCCTAGCCTACCTAGCTTTGTTACAGTCCATAATGACATAGGTAACAGTGTATTTGTGCACAATTTCAACTAAGATTATGAGGTATGAACATGGATATAACACTTAGATAATAATGTAAGTAATGGTTAACTATACAAGACCATAATTAAGAGGAACCTTCAGTACTACAAACGTTCTTCTCATAAAGTAATAACAAATTGGAAGACAACCATTTATCTGTAACAAGTGAACAGTGTTACACAAACGAGAACAACATTTTTTATGTATAAAAGATCAGTTCCGTGAATAAGATGAATCATTTATTGATCAGCCTTTGATCTCATTTTTACATGCCATTTATTGTTATAATAAGTAGTTTTCTTTGGTGGTATTCATGTGTAATGTGTCTAGTTTTATATGAAATCACAAATCCCTTATGAAGACTGCTTCCTTTTGAGTATTGTCTTGTTTTTCAGTGTGAGATGGGCACAACATGACTTGCATCCAGCTAACAAGGCCTATCTTATGATCCCTCATATCTGTACATCTCTAAACTGGTTCTGTGAAGAGCCTCTCTCCAGAGATCTTAGGGGCGGCAAATTCTATCGTCATGCCTGTTTGTCATCCTCAGCAGTACACATTTTTAACATGATAAAAAAAAATCTATTCCAGATCAAACACATTTACCATTTATCAAGTTTCCAATGCATAAAATAAATATATCATCAGAAAATTATCTATTTTATGTTAAATGTATATTAAAATTGAAAATGTTTTGTTGTGTTCTTCTTATCATTGGTTTTCTTTTTCTATATCACTATCTATTTAACCCCTCTTGACATATGATGCACTGATGTATCATATTTTGCCGGTACTTCCTGACATATGACGTACCAGTACATTATGGTGATTATGCGGGCACAGGAGCTGAGACTGCACAATTACCACCAGAAGCTCAGCTTAGCTGACAACCAAGATCCACCCTCGGCTGTGTAAATCTTCAAACTCCTCAATCAATATCGATCGCAACATTTAGAAAGTTGTGAGACATAGGGGGCTCCATCTCGCAAACCATCAACATACCCGAAATTTGATAACGAGGAGCCAATAGTAGACAAGGAAATCATTTAGGGACTAAATAAAGAAGTAAAAAAAGAATTGTATGAACCATACCGATTTGGGTATACCTTGTCGCGGTCAAATGGCTTTCACGTTTTTTTTTTAATCAAAAACAGTGTTTACTAAGTATCCTATGTTTTTTTTTTATCTGCAATACTGTTCTTTATTTACTTACAGCAACGGTTTTGTTCATTTTGTTTCTATCTTTTGTGAGGCTGTGGCCTCTGATACAGCTAGGGGGTGCTGTTTGTTCTCCCCAGAACATGCATGCAGATGGATGAAGTCCATAGGTGTGCATGAGAGTCATGGATTTCCGGTCCGGGTTTTCCATGTGGCTGAAGGCCACAGGTTTGTGTGTGTGTTTAAAAACCCTGCAGTAAGGGGGTATGGGTGTGTCAGGCCGTGCAGGCCGTGTCAGGTGTCTGGCCAGGAGCACGTCAGTGTCAGTCTGGTGTGTGCTGGTCTGCAGAGTGCATGGAGGCCAGCAGAGCCAGCACCCAGGGCAGCTGAATAGCCTGGCACCCGCAGCGTACACAGAGATGCAAGTCGTCCATGGTACTGGTCTCGGATGTGGTCAGTCCTGTGCCCGGAGGTGGATATCCTGTGCCCGTAGGAGTCGGATGTGGATAGTCCTGTGCCCGGAGGTGAATGTCCTGTACCCGAAAGAAGACTAGCATGTGCAACGATTGCAAACAGGTGGATATGGTTCCCGGCTGCTATCCGGAGGATATCCTGAACTGTGTATGACTGTGTGAGTAATGAGTCTGTAAGAGACTGTGATACAGCAATGCAGGACACCCACGAGAACTAGTCAGAGGAGGGCTGGTGTGTGTAGTGTCTGCAACATATGAGGCTGTGTGTACGGAGACGTATAGAGACTGTGAGATGGCGTGCGGTCGCCCAGGGAAACTGGACAAGGGAAATCTGGCCTGTTTAGGGACCGCAAATCTAAAGCCATGTGATATGCATTACTTTGAACTGGTGTAAACTGATCGCTGAAGTTATATGCATTTATGTGAAGTGGACTTTAATGCTGTGAAGAAACACATTAAAAGAGACTTTTGTGTTTGAATTTGTGGGTCACTGCTTCTTCACTGCGTACGATGCTACTGCAGCTTTACACTTTCTATAAAAACAAAGAAAAGTGGAATAAAACATGATCAAAAACTTGCATGTAAACAAAAATGCTGTCACTTAAAATGTCATCTTGTGCCACACAAAAAACATCTCCACTCAGCAGCATCAGTAGAAAAATAAAAAAGCTATAGCTGTCAGAATAAGACAAAACCAACATTTTTTTTTATAAAATTGTTCTTAGTGTGCAAAATCAGCAAAACATAAAAAAACCTACATAAATGCGGTATCACTGCAATTGTACTGACCCAAAGAGTAAAGCTGTCATGAGTTACTGTTTTTGTTCATTCTGCTTCCTGAAAAAAGAAACCCGTCAAAAAAATATACATTTGCCCAGTGCAAAAAAATTTATCAGATCTATATTTAACTGTAGCAGCTAAAATCCTATTTTACTGACATACGTATGCGTCCTCTCCTGAGTGTCCGTCAGTGACCCCGTCAGCGCCGTTTCGCCATAATGGCTTCCTCAAATAGGGGTATGTGAGGAAGCAATATAGCGAAACGGCGCTGTCGGGGTCACTGACGGACACTCAGGAGAGGACACATATGTGAGTAAAATAGGATTTTAGCTGCTACAGTTAAATTTAGATTGATAAAAAATGTTTTTGCACTGGACACTTCCATTCTAACATCAGTTGTTACACGTGCAGATGGACATAATGTCATAGGAAGTGTAAAGCTTCAAGAGGCTCTGTATCTTAATAACCGCAGTATTTAATACTATGTATTTTTGATCAAACTGAGACCAAGAAACGTATATTTATATAGTAGTATATGCACATAAGTTACCGTATACACTCGAGTATAAGCCGACCCGAGTATAAGCCGACCCCCCTAATTTTGCCACAAAAACTGGGAAAACTTAATGACTCGAGTATAAGCCTAGGGTGGAAAATGCAGCAGCTACCGCTAAATTTCAAAAGTTAAAATAGATACCAATAAAAGTAAAATTAATTGAGATATCAGTAGGTTAAGTGTTTTTGAATATCCATATTGAATCAGGAGCCCCATATAATGCTCCATAAAGTTTATGATGACCCCATAAGATGCTCCATATTAAAATATGCACCATATAATCCTGCATAAGGGTAAATAATGGCCCCATAAGATGCTCCATATACATATTTGCCCAATATAATGCTGCACAAATGCTGATTATGGCCCCATAAGATGCTCCATAAAGATATTTCCCCATATAGTGCTGCACAAATGTTGATTATGGCCCCATACAGACACTTGCCCCATATAGTGCTGCACAAACGTTATGGCCCCACACAGTACTGCACAAACGTTATGGCCCCACACAGTACTGCACAAACGTTATGGCCCCATACAGACACTTGCCCCATATAGTGCTGCACAAAAATTATGGCCCCATACAGTGCTGCACAAACGTTATGGCCCCATATAGTGCTGCACAAACGATATGGCCCCATATAGTGCTGCACAAACGTTATGGCCCCATATAGTGCTGCACAAACGTTATGGCCCCATATAGTGCTGCACAAACATTATGGCCCCATATAGTGCTGCACAAACGTTATGGCCCCATGTAGTGCTGCACAAACGTTATGGTCCCATATAGTGCTGCACAAACGTTATGGCCCCATACAGTACTGCACAAACGTTATGGCCCCATATAGTGCTGCACAAACGTTATGGCCCCATATAGTGCTGCACAAACGTTATGGCCCCATATAGTGCTGCACAAACGTTATGGCCCTTTATAGTGCTGCACAAACGTTATGGCCCCATAGATGCTCCATACAGACACTCGCCCCATTTGCTGTGATAAAAAAAATCACATAGTTACATAATTATTAAGGTTGAAGGAAAACTTTAAGTCCATCTAGTTCAACCCATAGCCTAACCTAACATGCCCTAACATGTTGATCCAGAGGAAGGCAAAAAAAAAACATGTGGCAAAGAGTAAGCTCCACATTGGGGAAAAAAATTTCTTCCCAACTCCACATACGGCAATCAGACTAAAGGTACCATCACACTTAGCGACGCTGCAGCGATACCGACAACGATCCGGATCGCTGCAGCGTCGCTGTTTGGTCGCTGGAGAGCTGTCACACAGACAGCTCTCCAGCGACCAACGATGCTGGTAACCAGGGTAAACATCGGGTAACTAAGCGCAGGGCCGCGCTTAGTAACCCGATGTTTACCCTGGTTACCATCCTAAAAGTAAAAAAAAACAACCACTACATACTTACCTACAGCCGTCTGTCTTCCAGCGCTGTGCTCTGTGTTGTGAGTTCTGTTTTTGGGCTCCCTCTGGTGGTGTTAGGACTGGCGGAACGCACCAAGAGAGATGATATAGATGCGTTCGCAGTCCGGGGTCCACCGTGCAGGTGAAACCTGCTGCTAGGAAATGACAGACTATATGGCGGTATCCAAAAGTATACACGCGTGGGTTAAACCTCACCCAGCGTGAAGAAAGCGATCCTGTTGCGTCACAGGACCGCGGTACCGCACATAGAGCGCGAGCAAGTGGTCAGCGAACTTAACCCCAACAGGGATTGTAGTCCGATTAGACCCTTGCTGGCACTACACCGCTACTGGGTGTGTAAGGAAATATATAATTATAACACCGAAGTGCGAACTGTGCCGTGCTGGCAGGTACCATTAAGGACCCAGACGTGGGTCAGGAAGCGCACATTGGCGCGTGGCACCGCACTGGCGGTCACAGCAATAGACGCTGATACGTGTGTGACACGTTGAGTGATTAGTCGGGCGCTAGATAGCAGCCATACACCATACGCGAACAGTCATACAATAGGGTAGGGGTATTTAATGAACGACTTGCACTCACAACAAACACATGTATTCAATTGTACACTAGCGCATGGCCGTGCAGTCATGCGCAGTTTATATAGTTGCAGGACAGGAAGTGGCCACAGAAACTTTGCCCTTGCAAGACCTGCCAAGAGGACCAATAGAATGCGCTGCAGAGTCTGAGCACATGACCCTCGATCTCCAACGGGAGATCTTGCCCTGGGCATGCTCAGTGTGCGCAGACAAGGACTTAGTCCCAGAGAAGTCCACTCGCTGCTGACCAGCACTGACTTTAATGGCAGGAGCTGAAGAAGCAGCAGTAACTCTCTGAACAGAGTGAGACCGAGCAAGACGCTGGGACCGACGTCCCTGCTGAGCAGGATCCACTGCGGCTGGATAGGAATGGGGGACCGCAGCGGAGACGGCTCGAGATTCCCCCTGTGCAGAAGCGGGAACTCGAGACCTAACATTACCCCCCCTCCTAGGGCCCCCCCCTCCTTGGGCCTCGCTACGCTCGAAGGCAGCAATGAGCTGTAGGGCCCGAATGTTTTCAGCAGGCTCCCATGACCTGTTCTCTGGACCATAACCCTTCCATTCCACCAGATAGAACTTTTTGCCGCGTACCACCTTACACCCCAAAATAGCGTTCACCTCGTAATCGTCCGTAGACGAACCCGATGTCCCGGCAGATGACTCGGAAAACCGGGACATGTATACGGGTTTCAAGAGGGACACATGAAAGGTGTCGTGATACCCAAGCGTGGAGGAAGAGCCAGGCGGTAGACCACAGGATTAACCTGTTCGAGAACCTTGAAGGGACCCAAGTAGCGAGGAGCAAACTTAGTGGACTCAACTCGCAGCCTGATGTTACGGGCGGAGAGCCACACCAAGTCGCCAGGAGCAAAGGTCGGAGCGGGGCGCCGATGAACATCGGCGGAGGACCTCATTCTCTCCTTGGAAGCCCGAATGGCATCCTGAGTGCGATCCCAAATGTCCCGTGCCTCCACAGCCCAGTCTGCCACCCTGGAATCGGCGGAAGACACGGGCATGGGCACAGGTACCCGCGGATGCTGACCATAGTTAAGGAGGAATGGAGTCTGTCCAGTGGAGTCAGCTACAGCATTGTTAAGAGCAAACTCCGCCCACGGTAGCAAAGATGCCCAGTCATCTTGCTTAGCAGAGACAAAATGTCGCAGATATGTGACCAAGGTCTGGTTGGCTCTCTCCACCAACCCATTCGTCTCGGGATGATATGCCGAAGAGAGATTCAACTCGATACTGAGAAGGCGACAAAGCTCTCTCCAGAACCGAGATGCAAACTGGGGACCCCGGTCACCGACAATTTTGTCTGGCATACCGTGAAGATGGAAGATGTGTTTAACAAACAATGCTGCCAAGGCCCGTGCAGAAGGTAGCCGAGGAAGCAGCACCAAATGCACCATTTTAGAAAAATGGTCGGTGATAACCCAAATGACAGTACAGCCACGTGACTTGGGCAAACCCACCACAAAGTCCATCCCGACCATCTCCCAGGGCCTGTCTGCCACAGGCAGAGGGTATAACAACCCAGCTGGCCGTTGACGGAGAGACTTATTTTTGGCACAAGAGACACATGCCCGAACGTAGTCTCCTACGTCACGAACCATATGTGGCCACCAATACATTCTCGCCAACAACTCAGATGTCCTCTTTGCCCCAAAGTGTCCACCCACTCTGGACGAATGAGCCCACGAGAGAACCTCCGGACGCAAATTGATGGGAACAAAAGTCTTGCCTGGAGGCACAGACTCAAGCGAAACCGGAGCTACGGTTCTCAGACTCTCTGAAGGGACAATGAGCCGAGGCTCGTCCTCCTCCTCCACAGTTGACACCAGGGAGCGAGAGAGAGCGTCAGCACGAATGTTCTTCTCCCCGGCGAGATAATGTAGAGTGAAGTGGAACCGGGAGAAAAACAAGGACCATCTGGCCTGACGAGAATTCAGCCGCTGGGCTGTCTGTAAATAGACCAAATTCTTGTGGTCCGTGAAGACTTGGAATGGGAACTGAGCACCCTCCAAGAGATGTCTCCATTCCGAAAAGGCCAACTTCATTGCCAGCAGCTCCCTATCCCCGATGGAGTAATTTCTCTCCGCTGGTGAGAAGGTCTTTGAGAAGAAGAAGCATGGGTGCTTCCGACCTTGAGCATCCTTTTGATAGAGGACTGCTCCTGCACCAACGGATGAGGCATCCACCTCCATTAGGAATGGCTTATCCACATCGGGACGATGTAAGATGGGAGCGCTAGCAAAGTGGGACTTAATAGAAGTGAAGGCCTTGGAGACCTCTTCGGACCACAATTTAGGATTCCCTCCCTTCTTGGTGAGGGATACCAAGGGAGCTACCAGGGTTGAGAAGTGGGGGATGAACTGACGATAGTAATTTATGAACCCCATAAAGCGCTGCACCGCTTTCAGAGAATGGGGTTCCTGCCAGTCCATCACTGCCTGTAGTTTGGCAGGATCCATAGCCAATCCCTGGGCCGAGATGATGTAGCCCAGGAAAGGTAAAGACTCCTGCTCAAACATACACTTCTCCAACTTGGCATAGACGGAGTTTGCCCGTAGGAGGTCGAAGACTTTGCAAACATCTCTCCGGTGGGAGTCAATATCTGGAGAGTAGATGAGAATATCATCCAGATAGACTACGACCGAGGTGGAAAGCATATCCCGGAAGATATCGTTCACAAAGTCTTGGAAAACGGCTGGGGCATTACAGAGCCCGAAGGGCATCACCAGATATTCATAGTGCCCATCCCTGGTGTTAAAGGCCGTCTTCCATTCGTCCCCCTCATGGATGCGAATCAGGTTGTAAGCACCCCGCAGATCTAATTTAGTAAATACCCTTGCTCCCCGAAGTCTATCGAATAACTCAGATATCAAGGGCAAAGGATACTTATTCTTAACGGTGATGGCGTTAAGACCCCTGTAGTCTATGCATGGGCGCAATTCCCCATTCTTCTTCTGCACAAAGAAGAACCCTGCCCCAGCAGGTGACACTGACTTCCTAATGAATCCTCTTGCCAGATTTTCCTGGATGTATTGTGACATTGCCTCCGTCTCCGGGAGAGATAGCGGATAAACTCGACCCCGGGGAGGCTCAGCACCAGGCAAGAGATCAATAGGACAGTCATAGGGGCGATGAGGCGGAAGGACCTCCGCCGCCTTTTTGGAGAACACGTCTGCATAAGACCAATACTGCTTGGGGAGAGAGGATAGATCTGCGGGTACCTCAGTAGTAGCAACCTGAACGCACTCCCTCTGACACCTACCCCTACAAGATTCACCCCAACCCAGAATTCTGCCTGAGGACCACTCGATATGAGGAGAGTGGTACCGTAGCCAAGGTATTCCCAACAGGACCTCATCAATTCCTTCCGGAATGACGAGCAGAGAAATTATCTCCTGATGAGATGGCGACATGGACAGAGTAAAAGGGATGGTCTGGTGTGTTATCTGTGAGGGCAATGTCGACCCATTCACCACTCGCACCGTTACTGGTTGAGCAAGCATTACCAGGGGTATTGCGTGACGTTGGGCGAAGGCAGAAGACATAAAATTGCCCTCCGCCCCAGAATCCACGCAGAGCTCTACCGAGTGGGAGAATGAGCCAATAGTAATTGTCCCCTTAAAGGACAACTTAGAGGCAAACATCGCCGTGTCTAGTGTACCTCCACCTACTACCACTAGACGCTGACTTTTCCTCGACCGCTGAGGACATCTGGTGGCTAGATGTCCTGACTGCTGGCAAACATGACAGACCCTGAGTGCACAAGCGGTCCGGGACTTAGATCCTGCTTGTGACACTTCCCTGGCCTCATGTGGCTCAGGAACCAGGACCGGAGATTCCAGAGGTTTGGCGAAAGTAGGAGCCAGCCGAAACCTCTGCCTACACTGGGCTCGCTCTAACCTCCGCTCGTTAAAACGGAGGTCAATTCGAGTGGAGACAGTTATTAACTCCTCCAGTGTGGCAGAAATCTCCCTGTTATGTTTGCTAATGACAGGTGTTATGAAGGCAATCCAGAAACACAGTGTGCTTAGTGATCAGAGCACACACAGTGATCTGACAAATACCCCAAAATACAAGAACGAGCTCTGAGACGTGGAAACTCTGTAGACTGCACACCTGATCCTATCCTAAACACAACTAAAAGCGGCTGTGGATTGCGCCTAACAACTACCTAGGCAACTCGGCACAGCCTAAGAAACTAGCTAGCCTGAAGATAGAAAAATAGGCCTGACTTGCCCCAGAGAAATTCCCCAAAGGAAAAGGCAGCCCCCCACATATAATGACTGTGAGTAAGATGAAAAGACAAAACGTAGGGATGAAATAGATTCAGCAAAGTGGGGCCTGATATTCTAGGACAGAGCGAGGACAGTAAAGCGAACTTTGCAGTCTACAAAAAACCCTAAAGCAAAACCACGCAAAGGGGGCAAAAAAAAACCCACCGTGCCGAACTAACGGCACGGCGGTACACCCTTTGCGTCTCAGAGCTTCCAGCAAAACAAAAGACAAGCTGGACAGAAAAAAAGCAACAAAAAAGCAAAAAGCACTTAGCTATACAGAGCAGCAGGTCACAGGAACAATCAGGAGAAGCTCAGATCCAACACTGAAACATTGACAAGGAGCAAGGATAGCAGCATCAGGCGGAGTTAAGTAATGAAGCAGTTAACGAGCTCACCAGAACACCTGAGGGAGGAAGCTCAGAAGCTGCAGTACCACTTGTGACCACAGGAGTGAATTCAGCCACAGAATTCACAACAGTACCCCCCCCTTGAGGAGGGGTCACCGAACCCTCACCAGAGCCCCCAGGCCGACCAGGATGAGCCGCATGATAGGCACGAACAAGATCGGAAGCATGAACATCAGAGGCAAAAACCCAGGAATTATCTTCCTGAGCATAACCCTTCCATTTAACCAGATACTGGAGTTTCCGTCTAGAAACACGAGAATCCAAAATCTTCTCCACAATATACTCCAATTCCCCCTCCACCAAAACCGGGGCAGGAGGCTCAACAGATGGAACCATAGGTGCCACGTATCTCCGCAACAACGACCTATGGAATACATTATGTATGGAAAAGGAGTCTGGGAGGGTCAAACGAAAAGACACAGGATTGAGAACCTCAGAAATCCTATACGGACCAATAAAACGAGGTTTAAATTTAGGAGAGGAAACCTTCATAGGAATATGACGAGAAGATAACCAAACCAGATCCCCAACACGAAGTCGGGGACCCACACTGCGTCTGCGATTAGCGAAAAGTTGAGCTTTCTCCTGGGACAAGATCAAATTGTCCACTACCTGAGTCCAGATCTGCTGCAACCTATCCACCACAGAATCCACACCAGGACAGTCCGAAGACTCAACCTGTCCTGAAGAGAAACGAGGATGGAACCCAGAATTGCAAAAAAATGGAGAAACCAAGGTAGCCGAGCTGGCCCGATTATTAAGGGCGAACTCAGCCAACGGCAAAAAGGACACCCAATCATCCTGGTCTGCAGAAACAAAACATCTCAGATATGTTTCCAAGGTCTGATTGGTTCGTTCGGTCTGGCCATTAGTCTGAGGATGGAAAGCCGAGGAAAAGGATAGGTCAATGCCCATCCTACCACAAAAGGCTCGCCAAAACCTTGAAACAAACTGGGAACCTCTGTCAGAAACAATATTCTCAGGAATGCCATGCAACCGAACCACATGCTGAAAGAACAAAGGTACCAAATCAGAGGAGGAAGGCAATTTAGCCAAGGGCACCAGATGGACCATTTCAGAAAAGCGATCACAGACCACCCAAATGACTGACATATTTTGAGAAACGGGAAGGTCAGAAATGAAATCCATCGAAATATGTGTCCAAGGCCTCTTTGGGACCGGCAAGGGCAAAAGCAACCCACTGGCACGAGAACAGCAGGGCTTAGCCCTAGCACAAATCCCACAGGACTGCACAAAATTACGTACATCCCATGACAGAGATGGCCACCAGAAGGATCTAGCCACTAACTCTCTGGTACCAAAGATTCCAGGATGACCAGCCAACACCGAACAATGAAGTTCAGAGATAAGTTTATTAGTCCACCTATCAGGGACGAACAGTTTCTCTGCTGGACAACGATCAGGTTTATTCGCCTGAAATTTTTGCAGCACCCGCCGCAAATCAGGGGAGATGGCAGACACAATGCTCCTTCCTTGAGGATACCCGCTGGCTCAGATAAACCCGGAGAGTCGGGCACAAAACTCCTAGACAGAGCATCCGCCTTCACATTTTTAGAGCCCGGAAGGTACGAAATCACAAAGTCGAAGCGGGCAAAAAATAACGACCAACGGGCCTGTCTAGGATTCAAGCGCTTGGCAGACTCGAGATAAGTCAAGTTCTTATAATCAGTTAATACCACCACGCGATGCTTAGCTCCTTCAAGCCAATGACGCCACTCCTCGAATGCCCACTTCATGGCCAGCAACTCTCGATTGCCCACATCATAATTACGCTCAGCGGGCGAAAACTTCCTG